>NC_068368.1:50097934-50185455 GCF_020536995.1 Dreissena polymorpha | reverse complement strand
GGTAAGAGTAGTTTTCGTCAAAGTATCAATCAAATCTATCATAAATAAAGAAGTTATGGCAATTTTAGCAAATTTAATAATTTGACCTTGAGAGTCAGTCATTCAAAGGTCAAGGTAAAATTCAACTTGGCCGGTACAGTAACCTCATGAATAGCATGAAAGTATTTGAGTTGGAAAAGCAATAGGCCTTGATAGTTTAGAAGTAAAGTGGATTGAAAACACAAAATTTAAACCATGTATTCAAAGTTACTAAGTCAAAAAAGGGCCATAATTCCTAAAAATGACAAACAGAGTTATGCAACTTGTCCTTTTTACTGCCCCCTATGATGTCTGTGAGTGTTCCAAGTATGAAAGCAATACTATTATACTTTGTCTAGGGGTAAAGTGGACCAAAACATAAATCTTACCCAAATTTTCAATTTTCTAAGTATAAAGGGCCCATATTCCGTCCAAATGCCAGTCAGATTAATAACTTGCCTGCACTGGCGGTCCCCTTATGATAGTTAATAAGTGTTGCAAGTATGAAGCAATAGCTTTGATACTGTAGGAATAAAGTGGACCTAAAAACTAAACTTAATCAAATTTTCATTTTTCTAAGTATAAAAAGGGCCACATAATTCTGTCAAATGCCAGTCGAGTTACATTACTTTGCCTGCACAGTCCCCTTATGAAAGTTAGTAAGTGTTGCAAGTATGAAAGCAATAGCTTTGATGCTTAAGGAATAAAATGGACCTAAACACAAAACTTAACCAAAATTTTCAATTTTCTAAGTATAAAAAGGGCACATAATTCTGTCAAAATGCATGCCAGAGTTATCTAACTTTGCCTGCCCAGTCCCCTCATGATAGTAAGTAAGTGTATACCAAGTTTGAATGCAATAGCATTGATACTCACTGAGAAAGTGGACCTAAACGCAAAACTTAACCACAATTTTTCAATTTCTAAGTATAAAAAGGGCCAAATAATTCTGTCAAAATGCACGCCAGGTTATCTAACTTTGCCTGCCCAGTCCCCTCATGATAGTAAGTAAGTGTACCAAGTTTGAATGCAATAGCATTGATACTTTCTGAAAAAGTGGACCTAAACGCAAAACTTAACCGGACGCCGACGCCAACGCCGACGCCGACGCCAAGGTGATGACAATAGCTCATAATTTTTTTTCAAAAAATAGATGAGCTAAAAATGTTATTGGATTTTTAGACCAAAACTGGTACTATGAATATGATAATACCATGATGCACTTCAACAAAACATTTATAATTATATTGTTTATTCTTGAAAATGTATTTCCTCTATTCACTAAAATAAACTTTTTGATCAGAAGATTCATATATAATGATGTTTACTTTTATTTTCAAGAAGCATAATGCCTCTTTTTATTTGTATTCAAGCCACAAGTTCTTGTCAGCCACTTCAGGGTTATATGTTGCTCTTTTACTAAATGCAAAATAATTCTACACTTTGAGACATTTCATAAAATATTTTTTGTCTTTACAACATTCAAAGGCTAATAAATTTAGATATCAAGTACTTCCATACTAACAGGACCATTCTAGGCGGGCAACCTAGCAACCTTAATTTGTTCATATCTTCCTATCAATCTGTTATATGTGTTATGAATCATTTGTTCGGAGAACATTTAATGTTAGTTATAACTTTTCAATAATTCAATGTTCAAAGTGATATTGTTATTGACCGATAAACCAACATACTCATTAAAAAGGAATATTTTATTAATTATTTGCATTTTATCTCACATGAGTAATATTTGCCTAAATGTTTTTCAAACTAGCTAGCTAGAAATCTATATACAATTGACGACGTTTATCAAAAAAAAAACATTTATGAAATGGAAGTTTAAAATAAAAAACAAGATGTGTTTGTGAAACCCCCTATATGATGTTTGACCTTGTAGGATGACCTTGACCTTGTGAAGGATGACCTTGACCTTTCACCACTCAAAATGTGCAGCTCCATGAGATACACATGCATGCCGAATATCAAGTTGCTATCTTCAATATTGCAAAGTGTTCATAAAATAAGCTATTTGAGCAACATATATTTGACCTCTGACCTTGAAGGATGACCTTGACCTTTCACCACTCAAAATGTGCAGCTCCATGAGATGCACATGCATGCCAATATCAAGTTGCTATCTTCAATATTGCAAAAGTATTTATAAAATAAGCGATTTGGGCCACATATATTTGACCTCTGACCTTGAAGGATGACCTTGACCTTGACCTTTCACCACTCAAAATGTGCAGCTCCATGAGATACACATGCCAAATATCAAGTTGCTATCTTCAATATTGCAAAAGTATTCATAAAATGAGCAATTCTGGCCACACATATATTTGACCTCTGACCTTGAAGGATGACCTTGACCTTTCACCCACTCAAAATGTGCAGCTCCATGAGATGCACATGCATGCCAAATATCAAGTTGCTATCTTCAATATTGCAAAAGTATTTATAAAATAAGCGATTTGGGCCACATATATTTGACCTCTGACCTTGAAGGATGACCTTGACCTTAACCTTTCACCACTCAAAATGTGCAGCTCTATGAGATGCACATGCATGCCAAATATCAAGTTGCTATCTTCAATATTGCAAAAGTATTTATAAAATAAAGCGATTTGGGCCACATATATTTGACCTCTGACCTGAAGGATGACCTTGACCTTTCACCACTCAAAATGTGCAGCTCCATGAGATGCACATGCATGCCAAATATCAAGTTGCTATCTTCAATATTGCAAAATTATTCATACAATGAGCAATTCTGGCCACATATATTTGACCTCTGACCTTGAAAGATGACCTTGACCTTTCACCACTCAAAATGTGCAGCTCCATGAGATGCACATGCATGCCAAATATCAAGTTGCTATCTTTAATATTGCAAAAGTATTTATAAAATAAGCGATTTGGGCCACATATATTTGACCTCTGACCTTGAAGGATGACCTTGACCTTTCACCACCACTCAAAATGTGCAGCTCTATGAGATGCACATGCATGCCAAATATCAAGTTGCTATCTTCATATTGCAAAGTATTTATAAAATAAGCGATTTGGGCCACATATATTTGACCTCTGACCTTGAAGGATGACCTTGACCTTGACCTTTCACACTCAAAATGTGCAGCTCTATGAGATGCACATGCATGCCAAATATCAAGTTGCTATCTTCAATATTGCAAAGTACTCATAAAATGAGCGATATTGGCCACATATATTTGACCTCTGACCTTGAAGGATGACCTTGACCTTTCACCACTCAAAATGTGCAGCTTCATGAGATACACATGCATGCCAAATATGAAGTTGCTATCTTCATATAGCAAAAGTTATTGCAAAATGTTAAAGTTGGCGCAAGCACACAGACAGACCAACAGACAGACCAACAGACAGGGCAAAAACAATATGTCCCCCACTACTATAGTGGGGGACATAATAAAAAATGCAAGTTTTATCAGATATTCGTAATCATTTCCAATATAATTGAGTGACTGAGCAATGTGGATGAATGAATATAACGGATGGAACGAACACTTGACTACACTTGAATTATGATTTATTTTTCATTATTTTATGCACTTAAAATTAGCCTTAATGCGTATTTATAAGAATTTATAGACAGTGTCCCTCCCCAAAATCAAGGAATGCACAGTTACTTGTTATTCATTTGTGTAATGGTTTACAATAATTTGTGGTAGAATATTTGAGAAAAACATTAGAAACGAAACTTGTCAGTGATCAAATTCTCCATATGGTTATGGAAATTATCGAATGTCGGTTTCCGAAAAACACGTCGCGGTTTCAAAAAAATATGATTGTTTGCCCAAAGATTTTGGTGTTAATGAACATTACTGGTTTATATTTTAATAATTTCGATTCTCATTTGATTAATAGGTGATTTCAAGGCTGATAAACTTGAAATATGCAAGCTATTTTTTCGTTTTGCATATGTCTGTCGATACATCTGTACAATCGGTAATTTCCGTAACCACTTGTTAAATTGTAGCAGACATAAGTTTAAATAAAAATTCTTATGTTTTACACAAATATTCTACCTCTTTCTTGCTAAACACTAATACATGAATGATTTAAAAGTAATATTGCATTGTTTTCAGCCAGGAACACTGTCTATAACCGCGAAAAAAAAATAACACAACTTTTTGATTTACGATATTTACTTTTTAAATAGCTTGCATGCGGCATGGCATTGCATGTTCTGCAAGAAAATATCTCGACTTTATTCATTGGATGATTTCAGACTGTTTCATCAAATCAGAAATAGCTTTTAAACGTAATTTAGACCCATGTTTAAGCGAGATACACTACGCAACCCGTGATTTTTGCCGCGATCCCGCATCACCCCAATCGATGCAACGTGACAAATTTCGGTGATTCCGAGCGACAAGAAAATTTGGGTGATGTCTCGGCAACCGTCGCGCGATGTATCTCCCTGTTACGCAATCAGCGCGAATCACCGCAAATCACCGCGAACCGCCGTGGTTCACCTTTTTAAGAGATTTACATTAAGGGTTACACTACATTACATGTTCATGTAACATATATGTATATACTTACATTATACAGGCATAATAAATCTTTTGTTGTTGTTGTATGCAATGGGCGTATTAGCTAAAATACTCAGTTCCGACGTGAACGTGATGAAGTAATGTCGGAAGCTTTAAACGGCTCCAAATTAATATAACAGCGCAGAAGAATGAATCATGGCAATAATTATTTAACATAACATGTAAACATTATTTAACTATATGCATTAGCAGAATGTTTATTAAAACTTACAATCAATTATATTCCAGGCCAGAATACACTACCACATGTTCAAATTTCCATATTGTTGAAATATACATATGTAGCGTAGCACTGTGTAAATTGAAAGCTGCATAGTGTTTCGTCATTGGTCGGTTATAAATACCTTGTTTCTCTACATGGTATTTGAATTTCGACGAAACTATAATTTGGTAATTTACAAGAAATATGATATAAGTTTTCCATTTAAACTTTGATCTTACCGTGTGTGTTTATTGACGTTATTAATTATGTTAATACTTTATTTTTGCATTTCATTAAGAATTATAACATGTAGCCCTTTTGTTAACAGTGTTTAGCAAAAATATTCGCGCCTTAAGACACGGAAAATTGTTTAAGTAACACTTTCATTTAAAGGTAAATGTAATCGGTAGATTACATCTAATTATTTGGACTAAAATATGGCTTTACTTATTTATTTTCTGTTTCAGGCTCCTATACGGATAACTCGTGTTACTCGCGTTACTTTCCGAGCGTTGTACATACATTCACAATGCTTGATAAGCCGGAAATCGGAAATACATTACTGTTCTATTTTTAAGTAAATGTTATTATGACATCGTGCTATATAATTGTTGTTATTACATCATTGCCTATATATTAAACCGTTAAACATTGTGTTTGTTTTGCTGAAAAAAAAACACGAGTATATCAACGTAGCACTTAGCGTTCGCAGAGTTCAATAAATTTATGATGATGTATAATGTACATGCATTTCTCTGGGTTTTTCACGCCAAAAACAAAAACCCTCAACATTTAATTATTAGTGTGTACTGTACAGCGGGTGATAGTGTTTGTTTCAAGTGTCTAATTGGCACTCTTTGTACGTGTTCAATACTGTGAAAAGATGTGACAATCACAGAACAACAGGATGGCGCTGCAATTAAGTGCGATAATGGATCAAAGGGCATTGAAAAAAAAAATTACAGTTTGGATATATTTTTTCGGCGTTTACTCAGATGGTCTCTCACAACAAAAAACTATACAAAGTCAAGGTATTATGTCTTACTTCTATCAGTAACGATACGGATACGGCGTGTTTGATTTGAATGACTTTAAAAGAAATATCAAATTGTTGGCGATATAACTGTTTTAAAAATACCAAAGAAACATTTAACCGAATCAACAGAATTCAATGTTCTCTGCGCTTACACAGTTTGTATAAAAAAAATCAATACTTGCACACTCGTATACCTTGACGTTGTGCATTGCCGCATAATTTTCGCGCTCATTTTGTCGGGAAATATACATGACTGACTATATTGAAAGCATTTGTAAACGTCGTGTTAACATTAAAACATCGGAAGTGTGTTTCGGATTATAAATTTGTATTCTCATTTGGGAATTTAACGGAACATTTATACTTATGGTATATTTGTTTTGAATTGTATATTAATTTGTTACAACGCTTTACGTGTGAAAAAAATGTTTTGATAATATTATGCATTAATAGCACAATTCCCAGGAGGAAAACGTTTTTTACATGAAGGCGTATGACGCAATAAAACGTTTTTTTTGTAAGATCGTATTGTATCAATCTAAATTTAAATACGCTCGTCCAATGAAAGCTGTGTCCCACATTATGCGCTGTACTCTTTACACTTCTGAAAAATGGCGTAGTCATATGGTTGTTTTAATGAAATTCTCAAACATATTTACCGACATAAATGTTCAAGATTATTTTTTTGATGTTGGATTATCGGATAATTGTGAACATTAGAAGCGTTATGTACATGTATAAAGTTATCGATACGATTCGGTTTCTATGCATGAATTGGCGAGTCATCGTTGTCACTGCGATCACGGCGAATTGCGGCGAATGGCAGCGAATCACCACAACATTGAGGGGATTAGCGCGAAGATTATCTTGCTCTCGCGCGACGTCGGAGTGACGAGTCACGTGAAATCGCGGTGATTTTCCACCCAAAAAGCAAAATGCCCGCCTTGACTTAGCAAATTAGGCAAAAATCACGGGTCGCGTAGTGTAATTAAGTACCACTTTTTATACACTGCAAATTGTGACATAACGAGTTGCCTCCCTTTTGGTTCATGCTATATAGAGATATGAGGATAGCAGCAATAAATTGTATTCGGCAACATTTGTGAACAATACGTTAGTCAGTTGTTGTTCGGCGACGACTCGGACAAGCTTGATCAGCACTCGTACGACATTATTGCTAAATGACATTGTAATCTTATTGGCTTTATTGGAAAAATTTAGTTATTTTTGGGGAAATTTTGGTCAGATTTTTGGGAAAAAAAGTAAATTTAAAGCAATTGGGAAGCAGCCGAATATTGGCGGTAATTTTGGGCAAAAAAAATCACTGAGCTGATAAACAGATGGCCGTAAAACAGTGACCGTTGTTTCGCGTCGAGTTCTTTCTTGCAAAACGCATGACCTATCTTTTTTATTGTTTAAATCATTGCGGCTTGGAATGCTCTTTAAGAAAAGGTATGTTTATATGGGTCTCTATTTGCGAAAGTTTGACTTTATTTTTTGTTAAAGTTATTGCTTTTACATTGAATTTGTGTAGAAAATCTTTTAGTATATTGTGACCTTTAGAAATTCACGGTCTTGCAATTCTCACGCTTCACCGGTTATCTATTTTGCTGCAATTTCTAACAAATTAAAATAAAACAAGGAAGTAGCAACTGTCATAAACTCATCACTCACCTTTCTTTTGATTTATCCGTTCATTTATCAACCGTAAAATGCACGTATTATTAACACTAAACGAGTTATTTCGCACAATGATTTCCCACTCATCGTCAGCGCCATTTTGAAAAATTCGACAGGTTATATTACACTAATTCCATTTCCCACAGGGTCCCATTATAAAACTGCCAACTTTCAAAGCATTTTTCTTGTATCTCCTATATATAAAAAATTGTTCAAGACTGGTATCATTTTAAAGATAAAGCTGTCCTCTTTCAATAAATGCAGTAAAAAATATATGGTCTCTCAACTTCTAAGAAATTAAAATTCGCCCAAAGGAAAGCACCCTTGGAAAATAGAGTTTTGAAGGTGAAATTTCGACAAAAGCGCCGCACTTCAATCAGCGCACCCCAACCATTCATCTTTCAACGTAATCCCCACTGAAATGCGCCAAAATGTTGCAAACACACATAGGATGCAGGAATAAATTACAAAAAGCATGGGTGCGATCGCTAAATCGCTTTTAATACCGAAGAGAAAAGGAACTCTTTTGAAAAAGGCACTACAATTTTGTAAATTGGTTGCATGTCAATGAAATATATAGAGAATACTAGGTTAGCGTTGAATAGCGAGAAGTTGCGAGGCTTAGAACACCGAGAGCGCGAGCCTCTGGCTAGCAAAATATTATTTTATTC
Source organism: Dreissena polymorpha (assembly GCF_020536995.1). Lineage (NCBI taxonomy): Eukaryota > Metazoa > Mollusca > Bivalvia > Myida > Dreissenidae > Dreissena > Dreissena polymorpha. The sequence goes on along the minus strand of NC_068368.1, from coordinate 50,177,253 downwards.
AAACGAATTCAATAACTTTAGTATGGAACTTAATTTAATGTTCTAAAACATTTGTTCATGATTATTAAATACATGTGGGTTTTTGTTTGTTTGTGAAAAATAGTTGTTGGTTCTATTGTTTTAGACTAAAAAATACGAAATACAGACTGCAAATTTTATTTTAAATTGGTTTGAACAAACATAGTAAACATTAATGACGTAAAGATATTGACCGACAAACATAATACGGACATAGAGGATTTTACTGTTTTTTTTTTCATATTGAATTTATTAAACGAGTTCGATACACTGATAATTGATTGCGAGCTCGTGCCGAGCATTTTATAATTTTATTCAACCGAGTTTATTAATTCAATGTCAAAAGACACTCATGTATTATTCTTTTTATCACATGTTCAATCTTATTGCTTATAAATATTGACATTAAGTCTTTCTTTTCCCTATATTAACGCGGCAAATTGAATCGACGTCCGTGCACTAAGAGAGACGTCACGTAAAAGTGTTATGACACGAGTTTATTATGAAAAAAAACGTAATGACTATTAACTCCCACGACGTCAAGCATGTGATAAAATACAATATCGGAGACGTAACGAAACGCATGATGAACGTTTATTAAGAATAAGATACTGTTTTATCAATAAAAAGATAGAAGCTAGCATCTATTTATTAAATTTTCATACCTCTTTGTAGAGGAGTTCTTGGAGAATATTCGACTGGGCTTAATTTACTTATTTTAACTTCTTTTAAAGACATGCTTCATTTCTTTTCACTACCCGTAACAACTGGTCACTACCGTAACATTAACTTGACTTCCGTAACGGCATCAGTTTAACTGAATAGTGACAAATGATTGCATACATCACCTCGAAAAGTAATTGACTTCAATAAACAAAGTCATATGTAAGTATATGCCAAAGTGTGACCGGTGCTTTGCAATATATGGAATTTTAAAGAAAATTATAAAGACAGACTTTTTCACTTATTGTACATTGTTGTCATTTAATGGTTAGATTTTCAAGTTTTAATAATAATCTGGTTGAAGTAAGGTATAGACAAAAAGTACTTAAGACGTTAATTGGACTGATATCAAACATCGATATGAAAACAATTATTATTGCAAACACATATGAATTTTAATTAATGTTACGGTAAGTGACAAAATGTAAACATTACTGTGAATTTATTTGATAGTCAGCAATAATATTGAAATGTTATCGTTGCAGTTGTTATTTTTCCACAGATAAAGAGTACACATATTAAATAACACAAATAAATTTATTACTTCTAAAACTTGGATTTTTATGCCCCCGGATTGAATGATCGGGAATTATGTTGTTTTTGGCCTGTCTGTCTGTCATTCTGTACGTCATTCTGTCTTAAACTTTACCTTTGTCGTAACTTTTGCAATATTGAAGATAGCAACTTGATATTTGGCATGCATGTGTATCTCATGGAGCTGCACATTTTGAGTGATGAAAGGTCAATGCCAATGTCATCCTTCAAGGTCAAATGTCAAATATATGGCTTCGAAGAGGCGCAATAGGGGGCATTGTGTTTCACAAACAAAGCTCTTGTTCCTTTGTTATGTTTAAAAAAGGACATTTTCTGTAGAATGGCTCTTAAATGTAGTCACTTTCATTATCAATGCATACAGGCACACATATTTAAATGCAAAAGAATAACACTAGTGGTGTCAATAGACTCAATACACAACAAACACAGTATAATACATGCAAACAAAGATGACATGATATATAAAATCATAATAACAATTAACAAAAATATTAACCATGAAAGAGAGTGGGTGTCACTGTTTATTTAAAATCAATCCTAAAAGTTTGAAAAGATTTCAGTATTATAAAAGGAACTAAAAGCAATAATCAAATAATAACTCGTACTATTCATGTATTTAATTACATCTTATTAACAAACACTTGACAAATGTCATTTTATTACGCATACAACAATACACGCATTGATGGAATTGCCTAAAATTCCTTATTTTTTATCAATGATCACATTTGTGAATTTAGGCTATAAGATTGTGGAAAAAGAATAGATTATGTGTGTGCGCACATGAACCGCACACAATAGGCAAAACAAAACAATTTATTAGGGGTACAACTGACTTCCTGGATATCTTCTCACTGAAATAATGCAGTAGGTGGTTTTCAAATGGAAAACCATTTTGTTGAAAAGCGGGTGTATTACGTTCTGGGTTTGGGCAAGCAGAACAGTGCAGGAATGAAACAACTTAACTTTTTCTGTAGAATTAATGGTCACGAATAATCACTTTTGCACATTGAACTCTTCATGATTTTACTCAAGGACTGAATTTTCATGCTTGTTGTTGACACTTTACTGAACATGGGGAAAAAATGTCTTGTCTCTTTATTGGGAGTTGGTGTTGGTTTTAGCTCACCTAAGCACAATTTGCTAATGGTGAGCTTTTATGGTCGCTTTTTGTCCGTTGTGCGTCGTGCGGCATCAACAGTTGCCTTGTTAACACTATAGAGGACACATTTATAGTATATTCTTAATGAAATTTGGTCAGATCATTTGTCTCTGCGATATCTTGGACGAGTTCGAAAATGGTTTACAGTTGCTTGAAAAACATTGCCGCCAGGGGGCGGGGCCATTTTTCCTAATATGACTATATATTTCTATAGTAAAAACCTTGTTAACACTATAGAGGCCACATTTATTGTCTGATTTTTATGAACTTTCGTCAGAAGATTTGTCCAAATGATATTTTGGACGAGTTCGAAAATGATTCCGGTTGGTTGAAAAACAGGACCCCCAGGGGGCGGAGCATTTTTCGTTATATGGCTAATTGTGAAACCTTATTAACACTCTAGAGGCCACATTAATTGTCGAATCATCATGAAACTGGGTCACAATATTTGTCCCAATGATATCTTGGACGAGTTCGAATCTTCCAGTTGGCTGAAAAACATGGCCACCAGCGGGGTGTTTTTCCTTAAATGGCTATATATGGCTATTATAAAACCTTGTTAAACTCTTCAAGCCACATTCATTGTCCGGTCTTCATGAAACTTGGTCACAATATTTGTCCCAATGATATCTTGGACGAGTTCGAATCTTCCAGTTGGCTGAAAAACATGGCCACCAGCGGGGTGTTTTTCCTTAAATGGCTATATATGGCTATTATAAAACCTTGTTTAAACTCTTCAAGCCACATTCATCGTCCGGTCTTCATGAAACTTAGTCACAATATTTGTCTCAATGATATCTTGAACGAGTTCGAAAATGGTTCAAGTTGCAAACCATATGGCGGGGCATTTTTCCTAATATGGCTTTATTTTAAACCATGTTTACACCAAAGAGGCCAAATGTATGGTCCGATCTTCATCAAACTTGGCAGAACATACGTCTCAATGACATCTTTACTGAGTTCCAAAATGATTCTGGTCTGTTGAAAAATATTGCAACCAGAGTCGAGGCCTTTTGCCTTATATGGCTACATATGGCTATAGTAAAACCTTGTTTACACTCTAGATGCCACATATATTGTCCCATTTTCATGAATCTTACTCAGAAGATCTGTCTCAATAATATCTTGGACGAATTGGTTGAAAAACATGGCCACCAGGGGGCGGGCTTTTTTCCGTATATGGCTATAGTAAAAACGTGTTAACACTCTAAAAATTACATTTATTGTCCAATCGTTATGAAACTGGTCAGAACATTTGTTCTAATGCTTTCTTGGATGAGTTCGAAAATGGTTCCGGTTTCTTGAAAATATGGCCTCAATGGGGCGGGCACTTTTTTCTATGGCTTTATACTACTTTAGTTAAACGTTGTTAACACTCTAGAGGCCACATTCATTGTCCGACCTTAATGAAACTTTGTCACAAGATTTGTCCCAATGATATCTTGGACGAGTTTGAAAATAGTTCCGGTTGGTTGAAAAACATGACCGCCAGGAGATGGGGGGGCTGAGCATTTTTCCTTTTATGGCTATAGTAAAAACTTGTTAACACTCGTAAAGTCACATTTATTGTCAAATCTTCATAATACTTGGTCAGAAATGTTTGCTGTAATGCTATCTTGAATCAGTTAAATCATAGTTCCTGTCTGTTGAAAAAACATAGCCGCCAGGGATCGGGGAATGTATCCTAATATGCTATTGTAAAACCTTGTTAGCACTCTAAAAGTTACGTTTATAGTTTACTCTGCATGAAACCTGGTCAGAAGATTTGTTCTAATGATAACTGGGGCTGCATTGAGAAGGTCAGTTCCTTTGTATCTCAGCTGAGCGACTTTGGGTCTTTCAGGCCCTCTAGTTTTGAATAAATGTCCAGGATGTTTCCAGAAAATACACATCATAGCATATCATCTAGAACTGACAGTGCCATGGGGAAGAGGCGAATGGAGGAAGAACACGAGAGGAAAGAAGGTCAACTACCAGCCACTACTTGATGCTTGCCAACGACAAGGATGAGATAATTGAAACCTCCCAGTGGAGGTTGACAGTCGGGGCTTCGCAGGGCATTCAGTCGTGAAGGCCTACAGAGTACTTAGCAAGGAGACGGGCAATAGCAGATGTCTGCAGGCAAGCACAATCAGCTTCAAAATGGTTATGGCAGATGAGAGAGCAGCAGTGGACAGCTTATCAGTGTCTGGTCGAGGTTTGACTTGTCCTGTGACTTGTACTTAAATTAATCCTCTCCTCTCAGGTATGTCTGACTAACCATTTAACAGATTTAAGCCATCTCTCTCTATATATATATATACCGAATTTACTGGTAGAAACCACATTAAGCGATAGTTCGCCTGTCAACTTTATATACATCTAAATACTGGCTACATATCTTACCTAAGACAGGACAAACTAGCAAAATCGGGAACTGGCTACTTACTTAATTGCGCTCTCGCCGGTAAAATTGATGTTGACATATGATGTTCATTATACGACTATTTTCTACTACGTCATAAGCGAGATACTAAGCAAGGAACTCATATTCTCATCTGGTAACGATCAAAAAGCAATTAGCGTGGGCAACTTAATTACAGTTCATTAAGTCCAACCTGTGTTAGCGGTCACCTCTATTAAGCAAAAACCTTTCATAAGCAGGCATTATTTTAATATCCGAAATGACCTTTTATAGTGCAAATGCACCTCTATTAAGAAGCCACCTGCTGTAAGTGGTCAGTTCTGCTGCCTCCCATATGTGGTCGCTTAACACAGATTCAACTGTTTATGCATTGTTGTGTACACCCTATATTGAATAATACGTGACACGTTTAAGTCCATTTTTATTCTTGAAATACAGCACTTAAAGTAGTTATTCTAAAATGCGCATTTTAATTGATGTGTCACTTTGAATGTTTTGATCATGTGACTTAAAATCACATTATTTGATACGGACTTCTTTCCGAGCCGAACACAGAGGTGAATGTTATGTTACCATCGTGCAAGAGATTGCTTTAGAGAGCACATCGTTTACAAATTAGAAGGCATCAGATGTCAAGAGGAGCGCGGTGTCGTATTACGTCAAAGTCGAATAATGTTTACTCTTACTGACGTATGTAGATCATATCGTTTGATTATTTCTGATTAAACTTCTTTTCGCATTATGAATCTTGTTTTTAGCTATAATATTTTAATTGTAATTGGCTTTTTGATTTTTATCCAATTTAAACAAATTAACTTTTACTTTTGTGTGGGGCTATAGATGGGCATAGACAACCAAGCTTTGTACATAATTCCCTCCTCTTACAACCTTATTCCTGCTTCTGACGATAATCTGAATGATAAACTCAATTTAACTATCTCTAAAGCTTTTTGATAAAGCAAGATATGTACTTTATACTTGATCTGGTTTCATTTTATCGGGTCTGGTTATTCTAAATCCAGAACTTATATTAATCAAATATATAGCGAACATTGAATACACGATTGCATATTGGGTATTTGAATTTTAGCGAATACCGAGCCAAATTCGAACTTGAACGAATATCATGCCAAGGTCGAATAATCATCTGTAAATTGGACATTTGAACTTAAGCACATATCAGGCCATAGACGAATACATAGCTTGCTATCGGACATTCGAAATTGAGCAAATATCAAGCTAAGTTCGGATACCATGCTGGGTATTGGGTATTCAAACTATTGCAAATATTGAGCCAAGGTCGTATACCCTGCTGGGTATTGAAGTGGAAGAAACTTCCTGTTCGGGGAAATTAGGGGAATCCCCATATTGGTTTCCTGATCGGGAAACTCATGGACAAACTTTGCATTTTTATTCTCGATCGGGACATAAAAAAGCAATTTTATTGTGGGTTCAGAAAATGGGCTTGGGGTAAACTTTAATATACAAAAAATCAACACTTTCTTTCTGTAGAGGACTTACATATCTAATTTTTTACCGTGCAAATTGTTTTTAAGGCCCTGGTTTTCTTTCAATATAGTTCCAAAATTTGTATAATCTACGTAAACATGGTAAAATCAGTGGTTTCCGGAATTAGAAAACCAAATTTCCCTATCGGGAAACTATCGGAATTGACAGTTTCAGTGGTTTCCTGATTGGGAAAAATAGTTTCCTAATCAGGAAAAAGTACATATGTATCCAGTCAATGTATACATGCATAATTTCTAGACATAAACACAAACATGGCATCAAAAGTTGAAGGCGGCCAATTTCCTTAACAATGTGACACCAGCTCTATGCATACATACTGGAAAATTTAGCCTACTCAGAAAATTGTCCAAATAACTAACATCAGAAAAGAACGAAAGTCCATTAGTACCACTAAAAATTATTAAAAAAAACACGATATGTTTGTGAAACACTATGTCCCCATATATTTAGTATTTGACCTTGAAGGATGACCTTGACCTTGACCTTTCACTTCTCAAAATGTGCAGCTCCATGAGATACACATGCATGCCAAATATCAAGTTGCTATCTTCAATATTGCAAAAGTGTACATTAAATGAGCGATTTTGACCCATATATATGACCTTTGACCTTGAAGGATGACATTGACCTTGACCTTTCAGCACTGAAAATGTGCAGCTCCATGAGATACACATGCATGCCATATATGAAGTTGCGTAAATATCTTCAATATTGCAAAAGTTATGGCAAATGTTAAAGTTTGACGCAAACAAACAAACACACACACAAACAAAAAAGCAACAAACCAACAGACAGGGCAAAAACAATATGTCCCCCAATATAGTGGTCGGGGACATAAAAATAGTTCGAAGTCGTATTAACGCAAATAAAGGCGTAACTACGATAACAAACACGTATTAACGCAAATAAAGGCGTAACTACGATAACAAGCACGTAATAACGCAAAGAAATGCAATATAATGCTAATAAACGCGTAATAACGCAAAAAGGCGTAATAACGCCAAACTGAAAGGCGTACAAACGCTTAAAAGGCGTAATAACGCTAGAACGCTAAAACTGGTGCTATAACGCCAAACTAAAAGGCGAACAAATAATAAAAAAGGCGTAATAACGCAAACTTCAAGGCGTACAAACGCTTAAAAAGGCGTTATAACGCCAATTTCAAAAGCGTACAAACGCTTTAAAAAGTTGTAATAAAGCCTTTTGTACAATATAAAGTGATGGCATCTTTGAAGACATTAAATCAAACCAAAACGTTATGGATACAGTTGAATTTATTGTTTTGGTAAAGACAAGTTATGTCTGTCTAGAAATCGTCTCTATAAGCCAGAATAGGCAACAGACATGTGTACGGAATCCTGGTAGTACAAACCCCTATGAATGGGTTGATTTTATGCCTATTGCTTAAACGTACGACGATGCTGTTAGTGGAACCATCCACATAGCAAGGCGACAGTACACGTTTAAATCATATTTTTTACTAATGACTGAGATATTCATGTTTGCAAAGTGTTGCGTTAGAAGAGTTTCCAAGTGTATGTTTACGACAGCTAATTCTATTAGGATTAAATCGTCTACAACGATATGTGTGACTAAATATTTTGACGTGTAAAAACACTTTATTTTCTGTGACGTATCTTTCTTTTTTGCCCACTGTTAATAAATTCAAATGTTTTTAACAATAATTATGATACCTTTGCAATGTATAAATATATGTCATATAATAGCTATGTTCCTGGATGAGTGATTTAGAAATATAAATAGTGTTTCTTTAATTGGGCGTAGCTCTTTTACATCGCGTTTAACGTAGATGACTTGCGACAATTTATGCAGCAGGAGCATTGAACACTAATTGAATACGGAAAACACGTGGTGATTAATATTAATATAAGACACGCATAATCGAACTAGCAGTTACACAGTTTTTGTTTTATACGCGAAAAAAGACTTTAATGCTATTGGGTTGTTGTTGTCGTTTTGCAAAAAGGGTCCTTAAATATGTTTACATGTTAAATGCATCAAGATACTAAAGTGCCTACATTTACATGCTGAAAATGTGTTTGTTAAGTATCAATCATCTAGCAAAACTACTATAGATTTACGTGTTACACAGTTTTACAGTCCTTTTTTGCTAAATATGGGCCATAACTGTGCATACGTAAACATTATCCAAAATATCCGGATGCGCAAGTGCACATGCTGGTTAATATATGTTTATACAGTTTCATCGCTCAAGCAGCATTACGTATCGTACTACGAGTGACACAAGTTAAAACTGTATTTTAACTGAAAATGTGTCATCTCTGGTTATGTTGAACAAGAAATACATTTGAAAAAAGATATTTTGCGTATATCTTGATTTCACAAATTTATGTTTAAACTGTACGTTTCTAAATAATTAAATTGATGACAAAGATGTAATTTTCGTTTTTTTTCAGTTGTAATTTGCATTCATCACATACAAATAAACTTGTATATTTCATTTCGGTTTATAAATGAAAACAATCTAGCCATGATGCTTAAGATTGAAAATTGAAATCAAGCTGTCTTACTAATTGCAAACGGGCAAATGTACGCAATCCTGATATGGATATTGCCTATGAACGGGTTGATCTTAAACGCAATACTCGATATTAGTACGATGCAAACGCGCAATCACGATGATAGTACCTTGATAACGAAAACGCGAAATTTCGTGATATTGCGTTTTCATAATCGAACTGTCGCGTTATCAACATCATTATGACGTGTTATCGCCATCGTACTGTCGCCTTCCGGTGTGGATGGTTACAATAACAGCATCGTCGCACTATCGAGTATTCCGTATAAAACCAATCCATTCATAGGGGATGACAATAAGTTGAATCTGTACAAATGTCGGTTGCCTATGCTGACTTTCAGGGACGATTTCCAGAAAGACTGAAATTGTCTTTACAAATTCAATAAACTCAAATGTACTCATAACGCTTTGATTTGAATTAACGTCTTCAAAGAAGCCATCACTTTACATAGTGCACAAGGCGTTATTACGCCTTTTTAAAGCGTTTGAACGCCTTTGATATTGGCGTTATTACGCCTTTTTGAGCGTTTATACGCTTTTAGTTTGCGTTATTACGCCTTTTTTAGCATTTGTACGCCTTTCAGTTTGGCGTTATTACGCCCTTTTAAGCGTTTGTACGCTTTTAGTTTGCGTTATTATGCCTTTTTAGCGTTTGTACGCCTTTTAGGTTGACGTTATGCCTTTTTTAAGCGTTTGTACGCCTTTTTCTTTACCTTATTACGCCCTTTTTAGCGTATGTACGCCTTTAAGTTTGGCGTTATTACGACATTTTTAGCGTTTGTACGCCTTTAAGTTTGCGTTATTACGCCTTTTGTAGATTTTGTACGCATTTATTTCGAACTAGTATGCCTTTATTTCGCGTTATTACACGTTTATTAACGTTATAATGCGTTTGTTTTCGATATTACGTGTTTATTTGCATAGAAACGCCTTTTTTGCGTTAATACATGTTTGCACTCTTTTATTTAAAGTTTAAGTGGTTTTTATAGGCTTTCGTAGAAAAGAGCAATTGTCAGTGCTAGATAAAGTCCACAAGCATGAACAGCAATTCAGTCAATTCTGATAGTTTCCCGATCAGGAAATTTGGTTTCTAATTCGGGAAACCACTGACATTAACATTTTTACGTAGATCATACAAAGTTCGCAACTTTATTGAAAGAAACCATGGACTTAAACAAAATGTTCACGGTAAAAAATTACACATGTATTTCCTCTACAGAAAGGCGTTGTTAAAAACAGATTTTTTTGTATCTTAAAGTTTCCCTTAGCCCATTTTCTGAACCCACCATAAAATTGCTGTTTTATTTTCCGATCGGGAATAAAAATGCAAATTTTGTCTATGAGTTTCCCGATCAGGAAACCAATATTGGGATTCCCCTAGTTTCCCGAACGGGAAGTTTCTTCCATTGTATTGGGTATTCGAACTTAAATGAATATCGATCCAAGTAATAATACCAAGCTAGGTATTGGGAATTCGAATATTAAGGTATCCCAGGCCCTGTCCTGTCTGTTCCGACAAAGCCTGTCCAACATATTTTTTCCCTTCCCTTGCGTGACCTTCCATGTCGTTGTCTGTCCCAAGCTTTCCCTTACCTGCTAATCTCGCCCAGCATGCCGTGATATGCTTTGTTCTTATCTAACTGCCGTGCCTTGACCAGCCCAGCCAAGACAAGTATTTCACTGTTTTGCAAAATCAGACAAACTCTCTAAATGAGAACTTTGGACCTTTATCAGATGTAAAAGGTTTAGGAGAATCTACTCTGCTTAAGGTAGCGCACGCGTATTGGGAACCTTTCCAAATATAATATAATGTATAATTTTCTTAATCAGCATCATTTCACTGAACTACATGCAAATGTGTAGGTAGGCTTTGCATGCTTTAAAAAATATACTGATTTTTTTCAAAACCACCCCACGCTCGGCTTTTGTCCTGTTTATTTGAACCGCTGGGGTATATGAACGTTCCATAATTCATCTAGATTTCCAAATATGGGTATGCAGTAGGCGTGCAAAGATGCAGTAAAGGTGTTTAAAGTTTAAACAAGATAAAATAAGTATTCTACGGAGTAACCTACGAAGTAAATTCGCTAAAATTTACTCAACGTATGATGATTTAATATCAAACTATAATGTTTCTTTAAAATGGCATCTAACTAATTGAATTTCACACCCATCATTTTATGGAGATGTTTTGATGTTCGCAAATTAAAATATCTTTAAGAAAATGTTTATATTAAACTTTTCTATTTAATTAACTCATTTTTATCAAACGGATGTGATGTGAACGTACTTTTAAACACATGCTTGTTGGGTTTTGATTCACTATATATTTCTTCTCTTAAAATTTTGGAATTATTAATGGAATTACCATTTTATATGTTTGATTCTTAAATATTCAATCACCTAAGCTGGTTTTATTGGTATTGCGATTGTACAGTACCGCCCCTTTAATATTTTTATTTTTTATTTTACAGTACTGCCCCTAGATTTTTTTCACATCATCGTGTCATCGCTTCTCAATTGCGTCATACGATACTCTTTCACTGTTCTTGGCTACATTGAATTTTTTTACTTCATCGCTTCTATATTGCTTCATACGACATACTTTCACTGTTTAAGTCTACATGCATAGGTCATCGGGTTTAAAGCGTTAAATTGTATTAATATTTTCTCTCTGGTGTTTTGTGTTTGATTTATTTTCAATTTTTTTGAAGTCACATAAACAACCAAGCTATGTAATATGGATCTTTGACACCCATTATTGCTGCTTATTCCTGTATTTGCGCGATGATGATCTGAAATATTAACTTTATGATGCTATATTCTTAAATCTTTTTTTAAAAAGAAGGGACGTAGTTGACACTAGTTCGTAGTTTCATTTCATCGTTCCTGTCTTACAAATTGGTGCTTATTTCCAGTTATGTAAACTGAAATCGGCACATTTTGTTTGTGTTTCTTTTGAAGATGTGGGCATTTAAACTCATACTTTTGAGTAGCCTTCCACTTTATTGCTATGAATTATCACCAATCGAGAACGAAATTATGATACGCATGTTTTGTTTTTATGCTAAATTTTATTTTAAGTAACAGTGCACCATTAGTTTATTTCCTGTCAAACAGCGATGTGGAGATTTGCGTAAAAAATGAAAAGAAGTCTACATCTTCAGTAGCTGCATTTGATTTGTAATTATAAACCAATCGATATATCAATCAACCAACCATTAAATGAAACATTTATAAGTATGCACTCACTTGTGTCAAACATAAAAGAAAATTCGTCGGACGTTATCGCGTTCTTCGTGGAAAACCGGAAAATGCCGTCGGGTAAAATGTATTAATCTTTATCGTTTTATCGGAACGCTCGTTTGCACACTCGCTTATCACTTAGGCGACCCGGATTTGATTCCTGCTCCTGGTGCATTTGAGCTTTGTTTGTGGTCATCATACCGAACAAGGGGGGGTTTCCTCCGGGTACCCCGCACCGCTCCCACAGCACAAGACGACATCAAAATATCTTTCATTTAAAGTTGCTGAAAATCTTTCAAACGTTAGCCCAACTTTCATGAGTGTACACTGAATAGATAGGAGAGCTGGGACTTGAGCTTGGTCCGCACAAAAGCTTTATCAAGTTGTTTGTTTCCACTGATCCGACCGTCCCTATTTTTTGCAACCGACCCTTAACAATTTTTTTGACGTTTCAAAATAGCGTGTGTATAGTATAAAATATAGTGTAAAACAATTGTCAAATTAAAACGTTAGGCCGACGTACATATCCTCCTTTTTGGCAATATTAGTTGAAACAAACAACTTTTTTACGCGTGGGGGGGGGACCTAACAAACTTAAAAATACACACCAACGTAGCCTATCATCGCATTGTTATGCTGATAACTAGAAAGTTGTGTTTGGAAATAATTATGAATAATTTGCAATTTTCAATTCATAAAACAAAATGCATATGTAGCTAATTGTAATTTCTAACATTTTTACCAAACGTAACTTCATACAACTATAAATGAAAATAAATATTCTGTATTGAATGCTGAAAATTTTAATTACAACTTTCTTATATATAAAGCTGTACTTCAAATCAGTCTTCTCGTAATGCCAGTTATCATAACTTATTATGAGTAATAATGACAACACACTGCCCAATCAACGTTTTGGGTATTTCTATGAACTTTAGATTATCAAGCATTTAGCAGTATTTGTGTGTGAATTGTTCGTTAATAATTAGAGTGTACATTAGTGGGACACATCTGCATTGAAGTAAATATACACTATCTGAATGTAATGTATATTCATGAGTACTATATGCATTCACATAAAAATACGGCGGTACAATACCAATTATTTTGATCACAGTAGAGCATTCAGATGTGTTAATCTATCAGTATGCATTCGTTCGGAATTCATATTTTAACTTGATCTTTTCTATTTGCTAATATGTTAATGCGTTTTTGTTGTTGTCCATTTTAATGAAAGAATAGGCATTCAATATTATATATTGTTGTCTGATACACCAATAGATCCCTTTCACGTACAAATTGGTTGGAAAATGTAACATTTGTAGAGTTGTTTTTTTATGCCTCAACAATAAAGTTACCTGAATTAATGTAGAAAAGAAAAAGTATTTATGTAAAATGTAGAAATCTTTAAAGAGCAATTACTCAAACATAAATCATTTCCCCGGAGCTACATGTAGAAATGCGCATCATATATTGTACTTAAGGCTGTTTATAGTTCCATAAAACCGTTAAGTTGTTTCTCAGAACTGGCGTTGAATGTTTATGTATATTGCAGAAATATTCAAAGTACATAAGTCAGATGGATATAATTGACCCGGAACGATAATACTTAATCCGCATCTTCTCTTGGTAGTTCACGATGTGTTATAGTTGAATACAACGGATTCAATAGTTTCTGGAATTGATTAGGGACGGACGAACAGACGAAATGGCGAGGAAACGGATGGTCAAACCAGTGACTTGATGCGTCCTCTTAAAAAGCATAAACTCACACATTTGAAATTATATTTTTAGCATGTATTCGCATTACGAAACTATTATTATTATTAACATATTATATCAATATCTGTTTTCAAAGGACATTGTGTAAACAATTCCAGCATAAGGGAGCATTTCATACACCGTTTTAGTTAGCACCATACCTTTTAGCTTATATCCCATGTTTGTTTTCTTCTTTGTTCTGGTGAAGTTGTTGTTGCATCAATGTCACTAGGGTATTAACTTCAAACTATCCGGACGCATTTTATTTTGATCATCATACGCATTTTATTTTTCTCGTAAAATACAATGTATGATATATGGTCTATGACATAAGCATAAACTACATAATGACGCTTTAAAACAAAGATACCGGTAACACTAAAATAGCTCATGAACATTTCGCACATGTAAAACGAATTCAAAAGCTTAAATAGATCTATGTTTTATCGCCGTTTAATTTTATTTTGTATAAATTTTTGGCGTTGTGTTTGTTTGTCATTTGTACGCATTTCGGTGAGTTTGGGAAATAACGTCCGTCGTTTTCTGAAGAAAATGTTGACGAATAAGCCACACATCCCAACTTTTTAACAATGATTAATATGATATTTCTAATGTTTAATATGCACCATCTTTCATATTTGTTGCCACGTTTTAATAAAAATGCCGAACAGTCGAAGTGCTGACAATAGTTGTTATTCGGAACTCTCATGTCTGGGTTTTTCCGATGTTTGAGCACACGCGTTAGGTACAAACAAAAGCTGACTAGCATATTTTAAAAGAGAATGAATCAATAATTTCTCTTATCGCTGATAGTCAACACCACTTTTCTGCTCAAACGTTCGTTATAGTTGATAAAAAATACCATGATTTAATCATTTTTTCTTTAAATGAACTAATCTCGATCGTGTTTAATTTTATTAGATTTGTTATGTGTAATTATCAATGATAATAATAATATTATATAACAACAAAATACTTGAATTTTGACATTTCCTAAAAGAAACACTACTGTCGTTTAAATACGTATTATCCACTACTGAATGGGAAGCAAATCGGATATCGACGTTACTGGTCATTACTGTATTAATGACAATGTTTGTACCTCCCGTGCGCTCAGAAATCGGAAAAACCCACAGCGTGCAAGTTCCGAATTAAATCTATTTACATGCAGTAAATACAATGTTTTTATTTGAATACCTTTGTGATTGTAGATCTTTCATTTGGATAACATTGATTGAAATTAGAAGAAAGGAATACGAGTTCAGACATTTAGACATAATACTGGTTTGATTACGTGTTTAATGCATATTTGTGAATATCCCGGAGAGAAGCGTAGAAGTCTACTAATAAGGAAAAAATAAACACTTAATACTATGAACAGTAAATCATATTATCAATATCCTATTTATATAAAATAATTTACAATAAAACCTAGAAATACCACCTATACAAGGTAAACTGATTGTCTCAATGCTTTATACTCGAGAAAATTCTACCTAATGCTGGAAATTAACACATGCGCAAACTATAATGGAACTAGTTTCGTGAATTGAATATATGCCTACCATGTGTGTTTAAAATCCTTTACAGATTAATAAAGCGTTAGAAATTATTGCCAATTTAAGCATGTTGCAGTATTTTTGTGTAAAATTGTGCATTGTCTTAGAGTGTATATTTGTGGAAAACATGATCATTGAAAGCAATAGTTTGTATTACCTGCTTTGATTTTTTCTTAATTTTAATGTTTATTTATGAATACTATAAATTATGCATTTTGTACAACAATACGGCGATACCATACACATTATTTAGGACACAGTTACACATTTAGACGTTCTAATCTTTGAAAATTCATACGTTTGAAATAACTACAGTACAACCTGTGTTAGTAGCCACCTCTGTTTTCAAACACTTGTCATAAGCAAGCACAATTTTGATTTCCAAAATGACCTTATAAAGTGCAAATGCACCTCTATTAAGCAGCCACCTGCACTAATTGGTCAGATCTGCTGCTTCCCATAGATGGCTGCTTAATACAGGTTCAACGGTTTTTGTAATTATACTTCATTATTTGTTGATATGTCGATATTTGTATTGTCTTCTATTTATGAAATGTAAGGGGATGAAACTCAAGCTGCCTGGCAGTATAGCACTCTAATAATCCAAAACTCATAAGAATGAACATTAAATCGATTACATATGGTTTATAATGAGATTCTTTTTCGGCGGCAAAAGAAAGATGCGTTCACATATTTCGACATAATGCTATTTCTTTAACAAATAAAAACATCAAATGTAAGAGAAGATGCTTAAACTGTCATAATATTGCCCTTCATATAATAAAGTGACAGTACAGCATATTCGTTTTAATGAATCCAGAACACAACAATTATGAAATTGCATAAAATAATCAAGGGAGAAACATTCATCATCACTAGAAAGTATTAAATAGTACCAATTATATCATTTTCGCGCAATCAATCTGAAATTGGATCAACAATAAGACTAAACCGGTTGTGGTTATTTTATTATGGCGTTGTCGTATTTATATTGTTTAAATTTGAATAAAATAACTTTACCATTGAGAACAGTAATGCATGAATTTTTACTCAAAAGCAACATTAAGGTGCTATGATTGCTAACATTCACTGCGTAGCGGTTTCCGGTTTAGAAAAGAAAACTCTGTGTTTTTGGACAAGTCGAAATTTTGAAATGTATTTCTTAAGCCTAAATCAACTAACCAACGTTATATAAACTGCACTATCAAAGGCGGCGTTCGAAAAACAATCTTTACAGGGTCAAACCCACAACATATATTATTAGTTTTGGAGAATAAATTCCACATATTTTAAATTTCGCCCTAAGCCTGGATTTTATAACCATATACATATTTATTTTAAAAAAAATCATGAAAAATTCATTTAACATTTGAAAACGTCTTCAAATGTATTTAAATATTTGCTAGGTCGAACTGTATCAATGTACAAAGTTTCAAACCGTAATCGTCGACAGATAATTAATAATTAATTACGAGAATTAAGTCGCCTTCGCCATAATGGTCGAGGTCGACTTAACTCTGCAAAACTGGATTTCTGCTTCGCCCAACGGTCGCGATAGTATTTATATATATATATATATATATATATATATATATATATATATATATATAGTAAAACCTTTGTCGGACCGTATTTGGTACAAAAACGAATATGGTACATTTGTACCATATTCGGCCGAATATGGTACAAATGTACCATACTCGGACCGAAGATGGTACAATTTTCGACCGAATATGGTACAAACATTGTACCATATTCGGTTGGAATAAGTTTTTCTATGCTCGCCAAAACGTATTTGGTACATACCAAAAAAACTCATAAAAATGAAAATGGCCTACGTATATGGTACATAAATTATGTATTTCTTAATAAATGAAATAGTCTGCCGATGTGTAAACTTTTTTTCAAACTCAAATACATTGTATTAACCTAATATTGGAAGTGACAAAAGTATCATCATCATCATCATCATCATCATCATCATCATCATCATCGTCGTCGTCGTCGTCGTCGTAACTAGCAGTAACAGAAACAGCTAACCTAACCACACTTTACATGGATTTTGCTGGTTGTGTAACTGTTTCGCCGGCTAGGTCAGTCGGTT
This sequence comes from Dreissena polymorpha, assembly GCF_020536995.1. Classification (NCBI taxonomy): domain Eukaryota; kingdom Metazoa; phylum Mollusca; class Bivalvia; order Myida; family Dreissenidae; genus Dreissena; species Dreissena polymorpha. The sequence goes on along the minus strand of NC_068368.1, from coordinate 50,159,631 downwards.
GCGCGTCAGATTGGCACGCAGGCGGCCTGGGTTCGATTCCCGGGCGGGCCAGATACTTTCGTGGAGATCATTAATAGCAATTTTCAAATTTTTAAAACTTTTTTTTTCGAAAGTGTATTTTCACCAAAATCCGATTTAAGAGATTTTGAGCTCTTTTAAATGAATATATTTCTCCGAAAATAAGGATGTTTGACTGGCTGCTTTAGACAGGTGTGACTGTATTCCTAAACATTACTTTGTAAAGTTGATTTGTCGTTCCGACGTCATATTGCTGAGAAGCCGACAAAGCTTTGAAGTTTCCGATTTTTTCTTTGATAACGTGCCGCTTTAAAAAGGCGGGAATTTTGCACACGAGTCTTACTCAGAAGTCAGTAACCATATTTGACTTGGCGGTCGGCAAGAAAAGTTGTGATTTTCGACTAGAAAGAATTGAAATCCAAACTTTCTTCAAACTTCAAAAGAATTCTTGACAGTAAGTACTGTACATAATTTTAATTTTCAGTTGTCTTAATATGCATTGATGTTTTAACATGCATTGATTTTTATGTTTTATGCCCCCCCCCCCCCCTCAGAGTGCATTTGCAGTTGTCCGTCCGTCTATCCAATTGTCCGTGGCATTCCTTCCGGGTGCGTAACTCCTAAACTGCTAAAATATTTAAGCTACAGTCATTTTTTCGAAAGTGTATTTTCCACCAAAATCAGATCGAGCTCCTGTAATCTGTAGATTTGAACATTTTAAATTTTATGGAGTTTATAGGTCTTTGACCTTCGAACCCTGCCTAGTCGTGACTTCTGGTGAGCGACCTAGGCCCCCAGGGCCCCTTCTTTATATCCCTTCCATCCACGTAGCATTGGTTTCTACAGACCGTTTGTCCGTTGACCGCCATAAGTTTGCCCGCTATTTTTCCCCTGAATTTGAATTCGGTTGGATTTCAATGAAACTTTACATGAAGTACTTGCTACTTTCATTGCGCATATTGCCCGGAAGTTCGGATTGTAAATTTTAGCGGAGCTATCAGACGAGTGATTTTAGCTCAGCTCATGTCGTGAGACATTCGTTTTCGACACGCGGTGTTCAAAACAAGCTCTATTAACTAATGAAGTATAAATGTATAATAACTTATTATATTATTTCAGATGAAGGAAGCAATTAGGAGAAAAAGGAAGCAATTAGGGTGCTTGCCCAGGTCGAAGTACGACATTATTGTCAGATGTTTAAACGGATCGTTCGATGTCCCTGTGAAGAAACGGACACCTGAAGAGAATAATTGTTTGGCCATGATTAGAAAACGTAAGGACTTCGAGCTTGGTGACCGGGGTTCTTTATTGTGTGGCGGAAAGCAAGTCCTTGTGAAAGAAGATCTTCCTAGATTTGTTGAGAAGATGTTCATGGAAAACAAAGGATGTGGAGCAAGGGTTATTTACAACAAACTGAAAGTAAATTACACGGGGTTCTCGGAACAAGCTATCCTTGAAATACTGTACAATAGCAAGTATTACCATGAGAAGTATCCGAGATTTACAAACAAGCCAAAGCCAAAGACAATTACAGAAGAGGAACCAGGCAAAAGATGGCAGATTGACATAATTAACATGAAAAATCAAAGTGTTAGCTACAAGGGGTCCACATACAGTTATATTCTACAAGTCGTGGACGTTTATTCTAGGTACGTTATGCCAAAACCCCTGAAAACGAAGAGTTCGCGTGAAGTTGCAAAGGCATTAGAGGACGTGTTGATGGTTAACCTTGCCCCTGACATCATCCAATGTGACAACGGACTGGAATTTAAAGGCCCTAGTATGAAACTTTTGTTGAACAAGTACAACATCAAAATGATCAATAGTAGGCCGTATCATCCTCAATCACAGGGCAAGTGTGAAAGGTCAAACAGTGTTATAAAGGCCAAGATTCTATTTGCAACAAAAAGTAAACGTGGATTTAACTGGGTCGAAGGGCTTCAAGATTTAGCCTATGCCATAAACACAAGTTTCAAACGAGTTCTTGGGGGTCTCACGCCCTTTGAAGCCTACTACGGAAGAAGTCATGTTTTTACCAAAGAACGTCATAGTTCTCGTGAAATAAAGAAAACCATACGGCGAGCAAATAAAAAGGCTTACAGGTCGCTGTTGAAAAACGCAACTTCCCCAAGCAAGTACAAAGTAGGAGAGACAGTATTAATTCGCTATCCCTTTCGAAAATCCAGGGTGCCAACCAAAAGATATGTTATCGAAGGCAAGGTAGAAAAAGTAAAACGAAATGGTGTTTATATCGTGTCATTTCAAGTACCGAACAAACCCGAACTTGGATTCGTAAGCAAATCGGGTGGGGTCGAAAACATGACTAGCCTAACTGTTGCGTTAGAGAAACAACGAAAAATTAAAAAACATTCATTAAAACAGAACCGCTCAGAGAAACAAAATCACAGAACTAAGTACTATCATGTTTTAACACACCATGAAAATCTGCAGTTGTTGGATGGGGTGAATATTGCCATGGACCCAAATCCGGATGGAAATTGTCAATTTGCTGCTATATCGCATCAACTTGGTAAAATTGGTATATACAAAGACGTAGATGCTTTACGTAAGGAAGCAGTCCATCACATTGTAGAAAACAGATATTTCTATGAAACTTTTGTCTATGATGAAACATTTGATGAATACGTTAAGAATATGTCTAAGAATGGGACATACGGCGACAACCTCACGCTCATTGCACTTATGAGAGAATATAATTTGCAGTGCCTGGTAGTTTCTACCCGAGGACTAGAACACTCATCAATTGTGTCAGCAGATGGAAAGTTCGATGGTGATGTTGGAACAATTGCATTGGGGTATTTCCCAGAAGGATTTGGCATGCATTACGTTAGTATCCGTATCAATCAACGCGTGTACAAGGACATAATATCACGCTTAGAACAGTCGTATGACAACGGTGACTCTGGCGACAGCGCTGCGTCTGGCGACAACGCTGCGTCAGGCGACAACGCTGCGTCTGGCGACAACGGTGACTCTGGCGACAACGGTGACTCCGGCGACACCGCTGCGTCTGGCGACAACACTGCATCTGGCGACAACGCTGCGTCTGGCGACAACGGTGACTCCGGCGACAACGGTGACTCCGGCGACAACGGTGACTCCAGCGACAACGGTGACTCCGGCGACAACGCTGCGTCTGGCGACAACGGTGACTCCGGCGACAACGCTGCGTCTGGCGACAACACTGCATCTGGCGACAACGCTGCGTCTGGCGACAACGGTGACTCTTGCGACAACGGTGACTCCGGCGACAACGGTGACTCCAGCGACAACGGTGACTCCGGCTACAACGGTGACTCCGGCGACAACGCTGCGTCTGGCGACAACGGTGACTCCGGCGACAACGGTGACTCTGGCGACAACGGTGACGTCTCTGTGTGTTCAGCCCTGAAAGAGCTTCAAGATATGATAAACAATAGGAGGGCACAGAAGCGAACGACTTTTCCATTTCTGATGTTACCACTTCACATTCAAGTTGAAATTTTTAAGTTCTGCATACAATCAAACCCGTCAATCCAGTTTGTGTTGGCGAAGGTCGGCAAACCCTTTAGAGATTTAATAAGGTCAATGAGTTTGCAAACACCTAGAATTTACATTCGGCCGGATATTGGACTAGATACTAGTAACAGAAATCCTGTTAGCGTTCGTTTCCTATTAACAAGAGCGGGCAGAAACAGCGGTCTTATTTCGGCAATAAAAGAAATCATCAAGGGGCCAAAATGGGCAAACGCATGGCTGCGTTTGCGTGTTAGTGGAATCGGTTGGTATGATATCATAGATGTCATGTACAGACATTACAGGTGAAATATACATGTATATCGGTGTTTGGAAACCTGTTATGTTATTTTTGTGATTGATGATTATGTTCTTCTACCGGAAATTTGTTGTCATTTGCTCATTTACTGGTAACTTTTTACGAAGCACATTTGGGATATTTTGGCTGCTACTAAAATGAATGTATATATGTATATTATGTCTTGTCAAAATGCTACAGTTGGATTAAAATTTAAATGCTGTTCTATGTTCTTCAATATTACTTTGAAAAATCCTGTCAGTATACCAATAAATGAAAAAAGTACAAGTTTGTTGAATCTCTTGAATGAAACAAATTATAAAATACAAAATGTAAAATGAATATGTGATGATGATGATGACAAAACATTTGTGATGATGATGATGGTAAAATAATTGTGATGATGATGGTGGTGGTGATGATGATGACAGTGGTTATGATGATTGGGGTTTGATGATTGTGGTGATGATGATGATGATGATGATAATGATGATGATGATGATGATGATGATAACAAACGTTTTGGGATGATGATGACAGCGATGTTTATCGGACGATGATGATGGTTATAATGATGATGATAAGTTTTTAGATGATGATGACGGCGATGTTTATCGGCCGACGATGATGATAATGATGATGATGATAACAAAATATTTGTGATGATGATGATGGCGATGTTTATTGGCCGATGATGATGATGATATTCTCATCGTCGTCATCATCATCACAACATCCTCATTATCGACCGAAAACATCGCTGTCATTATCATCACAAAAAAAACTTTTGTGATCACCATTACGATCATGATAATGGATATGATGATGTTGGTTTTGATGGTGATGATGATGGTGGTGTTGGTAAAGATAACAACGATGATGATCATTGGGGTGTTGATAATTGATGTGATGATGATGATGATGATGATGATGATGATGATGAGATAACGATGATGATGATGATGATGATGATGATGATGATGATGATGAGATAACGATGATGATGATGATGATGATTACGATGATGAGTGTGTATCATATTCGGAACGAATGTGGTACATTTTTCATCCGAATATGGTACAAGTTTGTACCATATTCGGTCAGGCATTTTACCCCAAAACTGCAGATACGTATATGGTACAATTAGACAGTTGTACCATATTCGGCCGAATATGGTACAAACTTGTACATATTCGTTTTTGTACCAAATACGGTCCGACAAACCTTGTTATCATTCACTCTAGAGACCACATTTATTGTCCGATCTTCATGAAACTTGGTGAGATGATTTGTCCCAATGATCTATTTTACTAGTTTATTGTTTGATGTTTTGTTGTATATAAAACAGTTAACCATTGAACTAAATTTTATTGATAATCAAAAAATTATATTGTTTTTTTCTATGGTAAATGTGTTCAGAATGGTTACCAAGTTAACAGTTGATAAAAATATATGTATAAATAATAACTGTCGCCAGCACCCGTCCATTTCAAATGTACATTCACTTTGCAGAGAAATATATAAATAAAAAACACTGTTTTTACTATTTTACATAGAAAAATTATATTGGGAATACCTTTAACAATCGTTGCTGGAAAATGTATGCTGATGTTTTCCCTTCTGATCATGTTGGTGTATTGGCGGGTTGTATGCTGATGTTTTCCCTTCTGATCATGTTGGTGTATTGGCGGGTTGTATGCTGATGTTTTCCCTTCTGATCATGTTGGTGTATTGGCGGGTTGTATGCTGATGTTTTCCCTTCTGATCATGTTGTTGTATTGGCGGGTTGTATGCTGATGTTTTCCCTTCTGATCATGTTGTTGTATTGGCGGGTTGTATGCTGATGTTTTCCCTTCTGATCATGTTGGTGTATTGGCGGGTTGTATGCTGATGTTTTCCCTTCTGATCATGTTGGTGTATTGGCGGGTTGTATGCTGATGTTTTCCCTTCTGATCATGTTGGTGTATTGGCGGGTTGTATGCTGATGTTTTCCCTTCTGATCATGTTGGTGTATTGGCGGGTTGTATGCTGATGTTTTCCCTTCTGATCATGTTGTTGTATTGGCGGGTTGTATGCTGATGTTTTCCCTTCTGATCATGTTGTTGTATTGGCGGGTTGTATGCTGATGTTTTCCCTTCTGATCATGTTGGTGTATTGGCGGGTTGTATGCTGATGTTTTCCCTTCTGATCATGTTGGTGTATTGGCGGGTTGTATGCTGATGTTTTCCCTTCTGATCATGTTGGTGTATTGGCGGGTTGTATGCTGATGTTTTCCCTTCTGATCATGTTGTTGTATTGGCGGGTTGTATGCTGATGTTTTCCCTTGTGATCATGTTGGTGTATTGGCGGGTTGTATGCTGGTGTTTTCCCTTGTGATCATGTTGGTGTATTGGCGGGTTGTATGCTGGTGTTTTCCCTTGTGATCATGTTGGTGTATTGGCGGGTTGTATGCTTGTGTTTTCCCTTGTGATCATGTTGGTGTATTGGCGGGTTGTATGCTGGTGTTTTCTCTTGTGATCATGTTGGTGTATTGGCGGGTTGTATGCTGGTGTTTTCCCTTGTGATCATGTTGTTGTATTGGCGGGTTTGTTTTCCTTTCTGATCATGTTGTTGTATTGGCGGGTTTGTTTTCCCTTCTGATCATGTTGGTGTATTGGCGGGTTTGTTTTCCTTTCTGATCATGTTGGTGTATTGGCGGGTTTGTTTTCCCTTCTGATCATGTTGGTGTATTGGCGGGTTTGTTTTCCTTTCTGATCATGTTGGTGTTTTGGCGGGTTTGTTTTCCTTTCTGATCATGTTGGTGTTTTGGCGGGTTTGTTTTCCTTTCTGATCATGTTGGTGTATTGGCGGGTTTTAGGAGCAAATGTATGCTGATGTTTCCCCTTCTGATCATGTTGGTGTATTGGCGGGTTTTAGGAGCAAACTTACGCACAGTCCTGTCACGGTAATCGCCTATTCATGGTTTCATTTTAAAGTCCACTCTCGACAGTACGAGAAATATATCGCTACAGTATGTTGACTATAACACGCCAACAATTATGATGATATCGCGACATTACGATGTCGTAGTAACGATGCTAACAGCGTGATAACGATTATGAAACATGATTTCGTGATATCACCATTATAGTGTAGTGTCGCAAAATCGTCACCGCGTCGTGTTATTTTCATCGTAATGTCGCGTAATTGCCATCATTACTGTCGTGTTATCATCATCGATGAATCGCCTTCCATGCACATTTTTCGCACCATGGGGGTATGTTTACACTAAATGAATAAACAGGGACGAGTTTAATGTAATAAATGTGAACTTTATAGAACGCATGTGGATAACTTTACGTGCGCACCCGAATTTCATTAAAAGCGCACGTGAACTTTTTACTTGCACTTGCGCATTGCAGCGTCTGAAGTGCGTACAGAACTTAAGCGCATAACGTACACATTTGTTTGCGTTTGCGATTGAGTTTCCTTATGTTACTCAAATATTTCAACAATGCAGTAACTCGGGTCCCGTTTCTTTGTGACAAAGTTCTAGCCGGTTCTTAACATGTTTAAAGCGAGCGTACTGTGGGAATGTTATATAATCTCGTTTTAGCAGATTATCTCCCTTTTAATCTGGTGTCGCTTTTAAACGTGTTTGGACTTGCACTTTAAACTGATCAATATGAAAACGGATCAATAAGTAAACCTATCGTAAATTGAAGAGCTACTATCACGGTCTTAAGTATTGGAAACTTGTCGATCTGTTTGTTTACGTTTGTCCCTATAGGCGAGTCATTGAAATATTTTTCATTTAACAGGATTTACGAACTATTGTTTGTGAAATACTAGAATTAACACATTATAACTGGGAAGATAAACTGATGAACCATCTTACACTATTTATCGTTTGCGATATTATATCGAATTGATTTGAGTTAATATTTAATGAGATAACCGACGAGACTTCGTTTGTACGTGAATTTTATTTTGGACACAGAACACACGTTTAACGTTTGTGTTGTATGTATAACACTTCGGATAACAACATGGTAAGTAATGTAATGATTTGGTTTAGATTTTTGCAATCTTGATACGTATTTGAACAGTGCACTGTTATGGTAACAGTGGATATAACACTTCAGAAAGTGCTCCGTATGCATGTGCGAACATTATACTAATTGACTTAAAAGTATCGGTTAAAGTGGCGTATCGAAAATAGTCGACAATACAAGGTCGCTGCACTAATTAATAGATCTATATTATTTATATGAAAGCCGTATTTTTTTTACATCTGAGAAGTTTAAAACTGAAGAGCGACGGTGCGTTCGTTCGAATTAATGTGTAAGTTTGATTTCTTCTCAATTATTGTTTACACCAAAAAATATATTTTTCTAAATAAAATCATTCATTAAATTATTTTGATAAGAAAATAGTTCATCGATTTTTTTATCTTCTCTTAATAAAAGGCGTGTTCGAGAAATACCGTCGATATGCCCATTTTTGGTATCTCATAACAAAATAAATATTGACAATATAATAGAACAATGGGTTTGTGCACAGGGAAGTAATAGAACGTGGTTAATCTTCATAGTTAAGGTAGTGCACCTCTAATGGGCACATATCCAAATATAATCTAATTAATTATTTTCTTAATCAGCATCATTTCACTGAACTACATGCAAATTTGTAGGTAGGCTTTCCATGCTTTTTAAAAAAAATATACCGATTTTTTCAAAACCACCCCCACGCTCGGCTTTTGTCCAGTTTATTTTCACCCCTGGGGTATATAAAAGTTCCATAATTCATTCAAATTTCCAAATATGGGCATGCAGTTGGTGTGTACAGATGCTGTAAAGGTGTTTAAAGTTTAAACAAGATGAAATAAGTATTCTTTTACAGACATTTATTTTTTACAAATTTTTATCTATGGAAGAGCACCATGAAATGTAAGTGATTTCAGCCAAGTAAAAATTGGGTCGGTTAAAAACAAAGTGTCATAAAATTCAAAATAGTATCATTTAAGTCATATTTTAAACTTAGTTTTTATAGAAACACTATATACAGCAAAAATACCAAGAACTAGACAGATTTACCGTTTACTTTTTGAAATAAAAATAAAAATGCAACATGCATGGTTCGTATTTTCAACAGTAAATCACCCAATTTCGCCATAACGTTGTTTTAATTTTAATAATTGAAAAATGTGCATAAAAATTGCAACATATTTAACAATAAATATAGCTTATATGCCATATTAAATCAAATTACGTTAGAAAATAAATAAAACGCGTCGCAAAAAAGTATGCGTCGTCGGCAGGATTCGAACCTGCGCGGGAATATCCCAAAAGATTTCTAGTCTATCGCCTTAACCACTAGGCTACGGCACCTAATAGTTGGCTCTTCAACCTTCGAAGAAATCGCGGGAAATCATTAGAGGTGCACTACCTTAAATATATAGTTCTGTTCTCAGTTTCATTCAATGATTGGTAACTTAAAATGTATTACAATTATATGGAACGTGTAACGCAGTGTTTGTACACTACTCGCCTTCAGTTTCAGTTAAGATGTCTACTTAACAGACTACAGGAGCTGTGTATCTAGAACATGTCAATACGATACTCGTTTAACCCATTTATGCTAGTGGACTCTCTCATCCTTCTAAATTGGATCAATTGATTTCCAAAATATGTGATTTCTAGTATATTTATTCATATATTTAGAATATTTCTTACAGAAATTCATTTAAGCAAACAGCGCAGACCCTGATGAGACCTGTGTCTACGCTGTTTGCCAAGGCCTTTTTTTAGACGTTAGGCATAAATGGGTTACGGTAATAAGGCATTGTGGTTAAAGCCATACAGGGTAGAAATCCATCAATTGACAGTATACGATTTTGTGTCATATCAGAAACACTCATCTAGACCCTGCTAAACATAGTGACCCACACCAATAACGCCCTGTGTTCGGGTGGTCTTGGGTTCGATATCCAATAGGAACGAGTTCTCAACATCTGTCTAAATTCAACCGCACTTCTTCTTTTATGAGTGGTATTAAAAACTCAAAGGCTGTACATGCGATCGAGCTAATGTGCCGCGTTCTGAAAAAACTGGGCTTAATGCATATGCGTAAAGTGTCATCCCAGATTAGCTTGTGCAGTCCGCACAGGCTAATCAGGGACGACACTTTCCGCCTAAACTTGAGTTTAAATATTAATATGTTTAAACGCCTGCATGAATTCCTCTTCATGTGTGTATTGATCACTGATGAAGGTAGTTGTAGCGTGACATCAGTGGGGGCCAGTTAACAGGGCAAAATTAATATAAATAAACGTGGTTTTGTTTGGGATTTTTTTTAATGAGGGGGGGGGGGTAGTATGTTGGCAGTCATACATGGGTCTGCTGGTGTACTGATGTTCGGTCTAGCGATTCAAGAGTGATGCAGTTTGCAATCCCGTTTTAGCTGTTGATGCAAGCGACTTCTAGAATAAATTTTTTTACACTGTGTAGGTTGTAAAAAAAAAACACATTTATTTAATAATTCGTTTGTGCATTTTTTAATTATTACGTGATTTTCAGCACGACTTTTCATCTATTTGTCTGCCTATGAGTAATTCTCCCGATGAGGTACACGTAAAACAAGTCAACATCAGTGGTCGTTATACACATATTCTCTTGAAACTTCACACTTGTGTTCATGGTTATTGTGCGAGGTCTAGTTCCCTAACTCTGACCTGCAATTAAGCAGAATTTATGTCCCGTTTTGGAAATTCCAGGTTGAAGTTTGCGTGCAACATCTACAAATCTCTATAAGAGATACTTAAAATATTGAACTTAAACTACATATTTTTCCGAATCTTGAATCACAGTAACGCATCAATACTTTAAATTGTCACCGGCATTTTAGAAAAAAGTGACCCCTTGTGTACTTACAAAAGGCAATTTAAGGATTGCGAGCAAAATAACAGTTAAGGTTGACATGGAACTCTTACTTATTTTCTTAACCACTTCAGATAGCCATTTGAAACTGTACAAATGTCTTTGTTATATCATCATGCGAAGTCACAGACCAATGTCGACTACTTGTAGCAGCATTATGCCATTAATCGTTCTCAGGTTACCGGTAGTTGGGTCAATGTCATGGTAACTAACCGAAAAAAAAATCCACTCACGTGAGCTCTCAAGTTTCTTTGTGATGTGCGTATTTTTGTTTGTTTACGTAGTTTGTGTGCACTATGCAGACGTTACTTGCAACCTTTAGTAAAATAAAGGGAAAACATTTGTAAAAAGTTGGAAGTCTATTTTCTTGGCATGATCGCGTTTCGGTTTCATTTTTGTTAAGGATGTGTTGTCAACTTGTATCTGGTTTGACTTGCCTCCATAGTTGCGACTGGAGCCAACCAGGTGTAAAAGTTTAAATAAGTGTTGCTGATGCAAACGAAATAATACTAATAAAAATTGCACATAATTAACGTTTATTTTTAATTTTTTTTTAAGCTTAACAATAGCGTTATTTCATCAATTTGAAAAACTCATTCATAACATATCCCTTGTATAAATGTTAGTAGTCAATTGAATAACAAAATCAGGGATTTTGGGAAATTGTGAATAGTAATACTTGATATACAACTTTTCCTTGCCACGATAGTTTTATGACGCAACAAGAAGTCTGTTTCATGGCTGTCTTATGTGAAATGTTGCTCATAAGGATTTCAGTAAGCTTCACAACTGAAGAACCTGTCGATGTACGAATGCATAAACCTCGCCTTACATGTAACTATAAAATTATGTTTTGCATAATATTGTTAAAAACTGATAAACGCATAGACATGAAACTATCCCTTTGCTTTTGCCCTGGTCTCAATGGCATAGCACATAACAATTTAACTACATCCACACAACAATGTTTAAGGAACTTCTTCGGTAAATTATTTAGTTCATATAATAGTAATACTGTTATAAAAAATATCCGATCGCACATGCATGTATCGAATATCGTGCGTCTTGTCACTGGGACGTACCGAGCTCGATCTCCACCAGGGAATGTTTTAACAATAATTTTTCGGATACCGAGTATTGGCTTTTCACGAAAAACGTACTCCATAATTTGTCTTGATGAATAATAATGTCGCCGTGGTGTAGTGGTTATAGTGTCCGCATAGCGACCGGAAAGCCACGGGTTTGATCCCCACCGTCGGAGCGTTCTTTCGATATTCCCAGAGACACCAAGGACTGGTCCATGGTCCCAGAAAACGGACTCGAGAGCATTTCATTTAGACTTAGGCTGTCGGTGAAATCGAGCTTAAATAACTAGGTTTAAATTAAACTATAATTTGTCATCCATGTTTATTACTGTGCAATCTGATGCAAATAAATGCGTTAAAAGTCTTATCATTTTTATCCGTTGAATATTCATCTGGTTTAGCAACAGTGAATGAAGATCCTCGTGGATCGAACATCGATTAAAAGTACCATCAGACTTGGCACCATGTTACATGTACACGAAATAACGAGTTGTGTGTGTTTTAAATTGTACATAGCAAACAAAGCTTTGTCGAATATAATGCTAATACCTGATATAAGATTAAACACATGTATCTAGGTACTCATTTTGGCAATGTTTCAACGTTTAAAGAATATTCGGAAACCGACCCAATACAGTGATATTATAGATCAGTGTAGCTGTACATACCCATGGTATTTCAAATCGATATTTGGTTAATTGTTGCTATTTGAGTCGCGTTCTGGGAAAACTGGGCTTAATGCGTGTGCGTAGAGTGTCGCCACAAATTAGCCCATGCAGTCATAGAGGATAATCATCGGCGACACTTTCCAATTTTATGTATGGACGTTTTCGTTCAAATGAAGCCTCTTCTCAACGAAACTCTAGGTTGGGAGAAGAGTGTCGTCCCTGAAAACCTGTGCGGACTGGACTGCAAATGCTATTCTGGGACGACGTTTTACGCATATTTACGCAAATGCATTAAAGCCCAGTTTTTCTCAGAACGAGGCTAGTTTGATGAATGATAAATTATCTTATTAGAGAGGTGGAGTTAAACAAACATCTGAATTGTCGAGATCATAACGACATATGATGTACTATGGGTCAATCATTGTAATATTGCTGATATGCTGGTAACGACTTTTCTGTTTATTCTGCAACATCAGCAAACGTACAAATGGTACGTATCTAAAATGTATATACATATGAATAAAATATGTACGTATTTAATATTAACTTGTTGCGGTTCACATAATACGGACGCGTGCATTTTCTTCATGTGCGCATCCTGTGGCTCGTCTTTTAAACGTCGCACGACAAATTTATATCACGATTCGAAACAGCATAAATGTTAAGCAGCAACATGGAAATTTGATTAAAATTTTTAAAGATCCAATCATAATTACGTACCTTTAAATGACCTTTATTAATATTTCAGATAGGTCAAGTAATTACTTTTTTTTCAAAACTGCAAAGTTCATTCGAAACTAAAAAATGTACGGCATGATCAAATCATGTACGACATGATCTTAAATGTACGGCAAAATCTTAGATGTACGACAAGATCAGCAATGTATGACAAGATCTTAAATGTACAGCAAAATCGTTATGTACGGCAAGATCTTTAATGTACGGCAAGATCTTTTTAAGAACAAGACATGACCCAGAACTCAAAGCCGTTGTTTTTCCTGCCCAGAACGTTAGACAAAACATGCCTTTGTAACGATTTAAATATTTTTAAACGGTTTTCCAACTCCAGACCTAGGAACTTAACCAACTACGCTCTTAACTACGCACGTTTAAAACTTTGTCTCAAAACGGGTCATTCGAACTATTATAAATTATAAATGGATTTTCTTGATCTCTGAATGGGGACATTTTTTCCATAATGTATTCATACGACCATTTCACTATTAAGTTATTTATATAGGTTATTATCAATATCGTATTATTTATGAGTTCTCCACTCACCATAAGTTCCTTTAACAAATCAAAGTACTGACAGTACTGGTGTGACGATGCTTTTGAAGAGGAATGGATTGATATAAAAGCATCTATTTAAGTTTATCTACATCACCACAATTGTGTATGTGGGTACGAAAATTTTGGGTAGGAAAAAAATGGGTACGAAAATTTTGGGTACAATAATTATGGCAAAAACAAATTAAGTATGTAAAAAGATTTGGTTGCGAAAAAAAAATTGTTAGGAAAAAAATTGGGAACGAAAAAAAATTTGGTCACGAGCAAAAATTTGGATACAAAAAAAATTGGGTACGAAAAATGTAGGGTACGAAAAAAAAATTGGGGGTACGGGGAAGTTGTACCCGTGCGGAAATTCAAATATAATAAGAATTATCTTTAAAAAGGTATTCGACGTGTATTTTCTGTACCACTTATCTTAAAAAACTGACTGTTACAGTAAAACGTTTGTGGGTTATAACATTACGTTTCTGCATATAAATTCAAAACTTGACATGCTCTTTAATTACACCATGCTCTTTAATTTCACATGTATATCATACCAAACTTTATATTTCGTTGTTTCCTTTCTTAGCTAATGATGCTATGTGTACGGACGTGATTTCACAATCCCATGTGCATGAACATATACTTTTTCTCTTTTGATTATTGTTCTTTTTCTCTAATTCAATAAGCTTAGGCATGTTTGTTCGTTAAGTACGGCAATAATTTCATGATGATTCCCGATCGAAAGTGGGTATGAGCACATAGTCGTAAGAGCACTTGAATACGTGAGTTCGCCCATGAACACATGGTAAGGTTAACTAAATCTCCGCGATATGACCTAATATGTGTTTAAAACACCAAACAATATTCAACAAACGAATGAATTGTCAAACATAGTATGTGCACTGATGTGGCTCTGTAATTTATGTTTGAAAAGTTTATTAAATATGCAAAATGAAAAAGCATGCAGAAGAGCGAGTATCACAGATATGATAGACTATTATGCTGTTTTTATTTTATGCTTTCCGGTGGTTTATAGAGAAATATCAGTGAATTTAAACTGATAATTTCACTGTTTCAAACAATGAAAATTATCAGTGAAAAGTATCGATAATTTTCACTGTTTATGTTAAATCACGTCATTTTTTTCGACGAAATGACGTCATTTTCCCAGCGAAATTCTTTAGTTAAACTCTTTAACAATGTACATAAACTGTGAAAAAAAGCATCAAATAAAAAGAAAATTTGTTGGGTTCGGTGGATTATCGATTTTAATTCACTCGTGATCATATAAAAATGGCAGGTTCGAAATAATTCGTTTTCTTTACACTCATGATCGCGTTGAAAGTTAATTATACACGTTTTAATTCGCAATTTATTTACTGAATCACGACAAATGCCAAACACAATACAGAATATACATAGTTGTTTCATTGATCTATAAACATATAATGGATTGAATATAACTGATTTAAAATTAACGTTTTCAACCTATTATTAAATATTTTCCCAGAATAAGCTGTCCTATTTATAGCAGAGCTTCCTATACCTATCAATGATAATCAGCGAAGTATGCCGATTAGAAAAATCGAGCTATCTCAATCGGACTGGCTCGGTCTTTTACTTAGGTTGCCATTGTGAAGAATTTTTTCATGATATGATAACTTAGACGATGCAGCATCGTCAAAAAGGACTGAAAGTTGTACGTTTCCTTCTAATTGCAGGCCGGTATGCAGCCTTCCGAAGATGAACAGAGTACGTATGCGTGCCATATTTAATGTAAAACAAGTGTTTACAAAAACACTAAACGCTGATGGCAAAAATATAATTGGGTGGCGTTCTGAGAAAACTGTGCATAATGCAGTCTGCACAGACTTATCAGGGACGACAATTTCCGCTTTTATGACAATTTTCGTTTAAAGAAGTCTCTTCTTAGCAAAAATCCAATTTAGGCGGAAAGTGTCTTCCCTGATAAGCCTGTGCGGACTGTACAGGTTAATCTGTTAAGACGCCTTACGCACATGCATTATGCCCAGTTTTCTCAGAACGCGGCTTAATACACTTTCAAAGTGCACATGGTTGTTTCACTCATATGATTTTTACTTTTTCTTAACCTTGATTGCATTTAATTTTTGAAAATTTGAAAATTTAAAAATTAAGGTTACCGTAAAGGATCCCTTGAGTGTGAATGAAAAAAGAGATTATTCCTTTCTTAACTTGTTGCGCAAGTGAATGGAATGTTTGTGAATAGACCCCCTTACCAGCGATGATATTATGCAATATCACACTAAAACAAAAGCACGCACTCTCAACACTTTATGGGCGGTTTAGTGCAATACATTTAAATAAAACTCTCTGTCAGTATTATTTGTGCCATAATTATGTTTTAAATCAATTATCAAAAAGGCATAAAACAATAATTTTAGAGTTTACTCACGCGAGACTCAGGTAATGGCCGTGTTTTTTCTACAGTTTTGGAGGAGGCGTTTAACCTCTTTGACAAGGACAACAACGGGAAGATCAGTATCAGCGAGTTCGGCATGGTGCTGCGGGCGGTGGGCTTCAACCCTTCTGACAAAGAGGTGGAACAGTTTGTCCTGCAGCTCGACAAGGATGGTAAGTGGGAACGGGAAAACAGGGTGAACAGTAAGGCGTGGGAAAATAGGGTGTACATAAGGAATGGGGTTATAGGGTGAACAGAAGGGGTGGGAAAACAGGAGTGGAAAACATGATGTACAGTATGGAGTGGAAACACAGGGCGTACATTAGGGTGTGGGAAAACAGATTGTATAGTAGGGAACGAAAGTGGGGCAAGGAAACTAGGGAAGAAGCGAGGAAAGATGGATGTCACCAGGGCATTCAGATAATACTGTAAGCGTATGATGGATGGGGCAAGCAAACAGGTAATAGGGCACTGTAAAGGGAGACAATGCCAAGAAATCGGGTATGGGACGTCGGCATTGGGGACAGTGCAAATAAATAGGGTAGTGTTCAATGGAAAGCCAGACAAAACTTAAACTGGCGTATGAGGAAATGTAATGGGAACGATTCTAAGAAATGTCGTATGGGACAATGGAATGGGGAGGATGGTAACAATGGCGTATGGGGCAATGGAATGGGGACGATTCTTAACGAACGAGACCCTGTGATTGTAATATTGACTTTCCTTGCGCTTTTGTACGGAATCCGGATAGTGCCATCTATAATCTCGCCATTCATTCATCAAGGGCGACACACGGAGCTATAAATGAATTGTTTTTGCGACATATGATATTTTGCGCGATACACGAAGCGACGCGCGAGAATGAACTACAAAATATCCTGTATCGCTTCGTGTGTCGTTTGTCACCCTTGATGAAAGAATGGCGAGATTATAGATGGAACTCTCCGGATTCCGTACTTTTGGTTTGGATCTATCTTCCATTTAGCGGGGTAAAAATAGCATGTCCGCTCGAATATTATTTAAAGATTCCTCTTACATATCGTAGAAGTATTTATTGCGCATGTATTCCTCCATGCTCGACCCGCCCTGTCCATTTTAATCATATGGAAGAATCCCCTTATATACTAGTAGTAATTATATTTATAGAAGACAATCGGTTTGTACTAAATTACCCATGAGGTTCCCTACTTTTCCTTGCCCCAGGGTCTGGTCAGCTGGAGTTCAAGGAGTTCCGGATGTTCTACAGCGACTACAAGAAGAAGCACAAGAACAACGAACAGGCCATCGCAAACGCCTTTAAAGCATTCGACAAGAACGGCAACGGTTACATCGAGGCAAAGGAACTCAAAGGTAGTTATATTTAACCCAACGCCTACATCGAGGCAAAGGAACTCAAAGGTAGTTACATTTAACCCAACAACTACATCGAGGCAACAGAACTCAAAGGTAGCTACATTTAACCAACAGCTAC
Organism: Dreissena polymorpha; assembly: GCF_020536995.1. Taxonomy (NCBI): domain Eukaryota; kingdom Metazoa; phylum Mollusca; class Bivalvia; order Myida; family Dreissenidae; genus Dreissena; species Dreissena polymorpha. Next base: position 50,141,940 of record NC_068368.1, on the reverse strand, counting down.
ATGGAGGTAAAGGAGCTCAAATGTAGTTACATTTAACCCAACGGGTACATCGAGGCAAATGAACTCAAAGGTAGTTACATTTAACCCACATAGAGGCGATGGAACTCAAAGGTAGCTAGACTGAATCAATATACACTGTATTTCCCTTGTTGCTTAAAACTTCAACGGTCAGTTAAAATAACAGCACGATTTATTTTTTTGGCTCACCTGAGCACAACGTGCTCATGGTGAGCTTTTGTAATCGCATTTTGTCCGTCGTGCGTTGTGCGTTGTCCGTTGTGCGTTGTGCGACGTACGTCAACGTTTGCTTTGTTCACTCTCTAGAGGCCACATTTATTGTCCAATCTTCATGAAATTTGGTCAGATGATTGGTCTCAATGATATCTTGGATGAGTTTGAAAATGGTAACGTTTGCTTGAAAAACATGGCTGCCAAGGGGCGGGGCATTTTTCCTTATATGGCTATATATGGCTATAGTAAAATCTTGTTCACTCTCTAGACGCCAAATTTATTGTCCAATCTTCATGAAATTTGGTCAGGAGATTGGTCTTAATGATATCTTGGATGAGTTCGAAAATGGTAACATTTGCTAGAAAAACATGGCTGCCAAGGTGCGGGGCATTTTTCCTTATATAGCTATATATGGCTATAATAAAATCTTGTTAACTGTCTAGAGGCCACATTTATTGTCCGATCTTCATAAAACTTGGTCAGAAGATTCACCCCAATAATATCTTGGACGAATTCCAAAGTGATGCCGGTTGGTTGAAAAACATGGCCGCCAGGGGGCGGGGCATTTTTCCGTATATGGCTATAGTAAAACCTTGTTAACACTTTAGAGGCCAAATTTATTTTCCGAACTTCATGAAATTTGGTCAGAAGATTGGTCTCAATGTTATCTTGGATGAGTTCGAAAATGGTAACGTTTGCTTGAAAAATATGGCTGCCAAGGGTCGGGGCATTTTTCCTTATATGGCTATAAATGGCTATAGTAAAATCTTGCTAACTCTCTGAAAGCCACATTTATTGTCCGATCTTCATGAAACTTGGTCAGAAGATTCATCCCAATAATACTAGTATCTTGCAAGAGTTCGAAAATGAGGAATACGGACAAAACCCCTCCCGGATAAAAACCCTCCCGTCATTTTCATAGGGGGCGGACGAAAACCCTCCCATGAATAAACATGGGCGGTCAAACACCCTCCCATGAAAAAAACGGGGGAGGACAAAAACCCTCCCATGAAAAAACGGAGGCGGACAAAACCCCTCTGGTAAAAGAAATTTTACACTTAGTGTTGCATTCATTAATCCGACAAAATTACACATTGTGTGTATTGTGTTTTCAGGGGTGTGAAATTGAAAGAAAATGTGTATCCATTAACTGCAAACATACCGCTTTCTAATGTGCATATATATCCGATAATCCAATATGATAACAACATCAATTAAAACATAAAATGAGGCCATTTATAGACAAGTGAATTTAAATTTAGATTGAATGCAAAACGATACAGTGCAACGTTTAATCGCGTCATACTCTCATTCATGCAAAAAACATGCTTTCCAGGAAGTTTCTAAAAACTTTGCGAAGATGAAAGTAAAATTCTGTTAACAACTAACAATTCGTTAGCATGTAACTAATTTGTCTTATTTTACTTATTTTATTTATCTTTGACTGTCACGTTTTCAATTGCATTTTTGCAGACAATATATAAAGCATACTGTATTTTCAAATATGTCAATGATTCGGTTATTTAGGCCCACTAATCAGCTTATCATAACAATTAACTAGTTAATGTCATACAATAATATATATCAAAATAGCAAACTGTGAATCTGCAACTGCGGACAAAAACCCTCCCGTGAAAGCAATTAAACACCAATAAATATAATTGCTTCACACATTGTTGCATTTATTAATCCGCGAAATATACTCAAAATAGCATACTGTGAATCTGCAACTACTTTGAGTTTTTATTAGTTTAATCACAGAATCAATTAAAAGCAATTAAACGCCGACAAATGTATTTGCTTCACACAATGTTGCATTCATTAATCCGAAAAAATCACTCAATGCTGACAACATTTGCTCAAAATATCATACTGTGAATCTGCAACATATAAAAAGCAATTTGTTTGTGTAAAGGCATACGTCCAAAATGGAAGCGAAGACTCGCGCACAATGGCTTCGTCTACACTAAGAAGAAAACGTCAAAATCGACTATACGCTGGGAATGTTCTCAACGCGCGGCATAGTCTTCTAAGGGCGCTGTAGTCACGGACATAAATATGACGACAATAAACTCAACCACAAGTCACAACTATGAGGGAGATCAGTTTCACGTCGAAGCGATGAAGCTGCGTGAAGACAAACGAAATAAATAATGTCTTGGGAAGCCTGTGTCCGCCTCTGTTATTTTTGCGATGATGAATAAAAAAGAAACACGACTTTGATGTTCTTAATGCACTGGCCGGCGCACAATTTGATATTTTATGTATTTTATATTAACACCCTACTTGTTATTCATACTAAGTAATCATGAATATCGTAGTTCTTATCATACTAAGTAATAATAAAAATCTTTGTTCAAAAATATATAATTAACGTGAAATGGGTGTAAAATAACATTTCAATTCGGAAATATTTTAATTAGTCAATATATAGTGTAATGTTACCTACTGAAGTGAAGTCACTATTACAAAAAATAAATATCTCGGATAACCGACAACAAAATACAAATGTCGGAAATGACATTCGGAAATGACCGATTTCGGATTAAAAATTCATAAATAATCGTTGGTACTTGAATTCGTGGCTCAGATTTCACGGGAGGGTTTTTGTCCGGTCCCGTTTTTTCATGGGAGGGTTTTTGTCCTCCCCGTTTTTTTCATGGGAAGGTTTTTGTCCGTCCCCGTTCATTCATGGGAGGGTTTTCGTCCGACCCCTATAAAACTGACGGGAGGGTTTTTATCCGGGAGGGTTTTTGTCCGGCATTCCGAAAATAATGCCGGTTGGTTGAAAAACATGGCTGCCAGGGAGCGGGGCATTTTTCCTTATATGGCTATAGTAAAACCTTGTTTACACTCTAGAGGCCACATTTATTGTCCAATCTTCATGAAATATGGTCAGAAGATTGGTCTAAATGTTATCTTGGAAGAGTTCGAATATGGTAACGTTTGCTTGAAAAACATGGCTGCCAAGGGGCGGAGCATTTTTCCTTATATGGCTATATATGGCTATAGTAAAATCTTGTTAACTCTCTAGAGGCCACATTTATTGTCCGATCTTCATGAAACTTGGTCAGAAGATTCATCCCAATAATATCTTGGACAAGTTCGAAAATGATGCCGGTTGGTTGAAAAACATGGCCGCCAGGGGGCGGGGCATTTTTCCTTATATGGCTATAGTAAAGCCTTCTTAAAACTATAGAGGCCACAATTATTTCCAATCTTCATGAAATTTGTTCAGAAGATTGGTTTTAATGATATCTTGGATGAGTTAAAAAATGGTAAAGTTTGCTTGAAAAACATGGATGCCAAGGGGCGGGGCATTTTTCCTTATGGCTATAGTAAAATCTTGTTAACTCTTTAGAGGCCACATTTATTGTCCGATCTTCATGAAACTTGGTCAGAAGATTCATCCAAATAATATCTTGGATGAGTTCGAAAATGATGCTGGTTGGTTGAAAAACATGGCCACCAGGGGGCGGGGCATTTTTCCTTATATGGCTTTAGTAAAACCTTGTTAACACTCTAGAGGCCACATTTATTTTCCGATCTTCATGAAACTTGGTCAGGAGATTTGTCCCAATAATATCTTGTAATCTCAGGTGAGCGACTTTGGACCTTTCAGGCCCTCTTGTTGTTTCAAGTTATAAATGTGGCTTCTTTGTTAACTCTTAAATATATATGTTCATTAAGTTAACAGACTGTTACTTTAACTGGCTGTTAATGTTTTGAGCAGCCGAAACCTGTGGGTCAAACTCCGACATTCAATTCACTTCCAGATCTGATCGGTATCCCGCACTCATCGCAGCCAAGAACGTTTGGTGACGAATTTGTCAGTTTGTCAGCTACCCGTTAAAATCTATTAGTTCATCCTACAGCAACATTCGATTTTGAAAAGAATATTTACAGGGAGCATACGCCATTGTATAAGCATACACTCACCTTTTGTTTCGCTGTTCCATAAGTTCACAACTTATAAATATCCTGATGGCTGTTAACGGATCATTCTGTGCATTAGGTTTATCCGAATCGATCGCGCTACATTGTCTGCTTTTTAGGTTTAAAATAGTACTCACCATCTAGATTCTTGCAACATTTCGGAGACTTCCAGACCGCGTCTAATTCCTAGCGATTACTTCCTAGGCGGTAACTGTTATGCTCGTAACAAGTAGAATATATGTGCGGAGGTTTGCTTTTTGCTTTCTCAATGTCTGCCATTATATTAAATGGCTGAGCGATGGACTACAATTCCGATAATCACGGGCTCGATCCCCGACCAGACCACATAACTTGTGTGAGGATGAATAATCAAATAATTTCCAGTCCAATCTCGCCATACCAAGAAGGGCAGTTGTCAGTTACTGCCATAAGTATGCGCCTTAGTTGTATTCAACCACACTTACATAAAAGCCATCTGTCTAGGTATATGCGTTTTTAAAAAAATTTTAACAACACTTTGTGTAGATGTTCTGGTTGACGTTTTCTTACGAAACTTAGGTTTTATACTTTTTTGTTGATTACGAGCACAGATGAATGTTTTCTTACGAAATCTTGTGTTCCCTTCCAGCAATCTTACACAACTGCGGCCAGATCATCTCCGATACAGAGATAGACGAGATGATCAGTGTTGCCGACTTTAACGCGGACGGAAAGATAGACTACAAAGGTGGGTCAAAATTAAAGCATTACTAATCTTAAGTTAACTCTTACGACAAGTACTAGCTTAGATTTGAAAGGCAGTCTACGCGATACAAGCATACCATTTGTTAATTTTAACTCTTAAGATTATTTAAGTGTTCCTCGTTCTTAAAAACTCGGCCTTATGCATATGGTAAAAGTGTCGTCCTAAACAAGTCTGTGCAGTCCGCACATGCTTATCAGGGACGAGACTTTCCGCTTTACACAATTCTAGTATGTAATTTCTTTGCAGAGTTTGCGAAATTTATTTGCAAGCCGGTGAAGTAGAAAGAGAGCTCCATGTGACTTTAGAAGTGCAGAGCACGTAATGGCAGCGTACACATATCTGTGACGTCATCGTCAGCTGTGACGTCATTTCAATTACATGTATTGATGCCTTAATGTACATTGTATATGGTTTGTTTAATACCTCGTTTAAATAAGTGATTTTTTGAAGTTTAGCAAATGTGTTGTATACAGATGAACATTTTTGGCAAATATGTGGTATAATATTATATAAATGAACAAGCTTGCAAACATTATGTATGGTTGGTTTTTGTGTCAAGAAAATGCTAAAAAAATATTTCGAAATGGTAATGGGACTAACTTTACACGTTTTTATCATAAATGCACAGTCAAATTACAATGTCTCTAAAGGTTATGTTGTTTTAAAATACGCACTGTAAAGTTATTATGTACGCGATATCCCCTGCAACTTTGTAATTGTCACAGACAGAGACTCATTGAGGCTAGATCTTCATTAACGAAACCAAATGGGATTGATTAGTCGTTTGTGTAGGTAGGTCTATGATACAGAGTCTGTCCCATGTAAATATTGTATTTGTATTTTTCTCATTTTTGTTTATACGGATCTGCTTAAGGATTTTAGTCAACGCAGTGATAGAATTATAATGCATTAATTGATAATTGTTAATTTGCAATGTTTGAAAATGATTCACACATGTGTAAAATCCCTATCAATCTTCCTCTATCCACACCGCTGTTATTATGCTTAACATTGTCGCCATAGTGCTCGTAAAATTTCGAATATTGAACAAGTACAGTAATATGATATACATGAACATGAACGTAATATTACATCCAACATGGAGTTGAGGTACTTAAATGTTTACTTGTTGTAATACGAGAACATCTCTTAATGTACTATCGGTAATCCAATGTGACCCTTTTTTGCTAGTACGGTTTGTAAGAATCCATTTTATCAAATAATCCTACCCAATATCTAAATGTATGTTCATTCAAATTTTAGACAATTCTTACTTTTCTCTTGTGAGTATTTGCTAATATTTCTGCTTCCGTAAACATGTATATACCGACATGAACATTGCAATACTTATTATCAAAAATCAATTTTTATTTAAGGATACGCTCAAGTAGCTAATGTAGATTCTTTATTTGCTCGTAGATCGTATTGCTTATTTTTATGTTAACACTTTTTACGCATTAAATAGGATGTATACATGCCTTTCATGATTTGTCCGAGGGCGAATTATTACCCAATTTGATTTTTGCCGAACTATTCATTGACTTTTGCAGTCCTTGATTGACGATTTACTAAAAACAATAGCTCGAAATACGACTGGTCTGTTTTATCTGCCAGCAGTTTTTTTGCCTTATTTTACATGCTTTATTTTATGAACTTTTTGTCGTTATTCATTATCAAATCAACGGAAATACAGATAGTTGGCCTACTCGATAGTAAAATGGCAGGGTTTATTTAAGGAATGAATGAGTATTTAGTTAAACAAAATGACTGTGTTCTGCATTTAATTATGTCTAATATTTGAATCAGTATGCACATCGAATATAAGAACGAGTCCATTTGTTTCTCTGAGCAATGGATGAAGGAGTTGGTAAAGTTATGGTTATACTTATACAGTTATAGTTACACATTTATACTTATCCAGTTATACTAAAACGTGATTACTTTTTCAGTTATATTTTCACAGTTACAGTAACACAGTTATTCTTAAACGTTTATACTGTTTCAGTTATATGTTCACAGTTATAGTTATACTTACAACGTTATACTTATACGGTTATACTTACACAATTATACGTTATACAGTTATACTTGAACATGAATATTTGATTGTTTTGAAACTTCAGTCGCGTTACACTTACTGAGAATGCAATTACACTACATGTACATATTTTATTGTTAATCATCAGTGTTATTGACGCATATTCTGATCATTTCGGTGTCATTCAAACTCTTATATAAACAAATCATCTTAGTAATCCAATAGAGCGTGCACTAATGTGCGATGTATGTAAAATATAGATGAACAAGATATTTGGGAGATATGCGGTGGTGCTGAAGAAAGAAGCTTTGGTTGCGGGTCAGGATAAAACTCGGCAGCATAACACGTGCCAAAGTGTACTTTACATTTTGTAAGATTATCATTTTTGTAATTATATTCTTTCTTCTTGTACGTTTTTATATTAGAATGTAAATTAATTAACATAGAATAAGATAATTAAAATACTAAAAAAGAAACGAGTTTGTACTTTATTCTTCACTTGCAATAATATCCCAAGAATACAATATATATTATTGACGTTAATTTGTCTTATCTACATCTGGGTGAACTCCCATTAAATGCGGTGCTAACACTTTAACAGGTTTCAATATGTAACCTACGTGCAGCTATCTACGCGAAGGCCCAGAACTCCCATATTCATATTTTTAAGGGGAATAACCGCGTGTTTACCAAGTTTTAATTTTAATACTGATTGTAAATATTGCTATATTCCAAAGGTCAATAACTCTTACAAAATAATTTAAGCGGAACAATTCGATACCAGGCCCGCCAACTCGTGGTACTGAAATATCTCCAAACGCTTCATCATACTATTCGGTGATGGCCGAGAAAATAGAAAATGTATACAGCAACGTTTACCAAATACACGTATTACATAATTTATCTAAAATTATATGTACATATATATTTTGTTCTATATTTTGAATATATATAACGGAAGACTTAAGTGACGTTTTAATATTAACCCATTTATGCCTAGCGTCTAGAAAAAAAGGCCTTGGCAAACAGCGTAGACCCAGATGAGACGCCGCATGATCAGGGTCTGCGCTGTTTGCTTAAAGGAATTTATGTCAGAAATTTTCTAAATATAGAAATTAATATACTAGACATCCCTAATTTTGGAAATAAATTGATCCAATTTAGAAGGATGGTAGAGTCCACTAGGCATAAATGGGTTAAAAAACGATCGTAATTGATATGCATGTATAGAATACAGGACATTCACGGTTTCTTTCCCAAATACAAAAGAAGTGCAACACGGTGTATGCAACAACCGCTAATTATTTAAATGCAAATATTAGGCAAAAGACCAAATGTCAGATTATATATGTTAAAGCTACAGTAGACCGCTATGAATGGGTTGGAAACTAGAGCATGCGTTATGGGTTAATAAGCGTTCAATTTCAACCACTTAATACAAGCAATTGTCTTTCTTAAACGGTTGAGCGCGTCACGGTGAAATTTATGTTTTCATTCTCTGTTATATGTCAGTTCATGTAGAAGTCACTGACGTTGGCTTAGTGACGGCTGTCGGTTGTCAGGAAATGGGAATTTCGGAACGCCAGTGTTCACGAACGAAACTGTCCGTTTTCAGTGTTATCTATGGTGTTTGCGTTTGGATGGTATCTATGTAACGACAGAATGCTATAGCTGTGTTGAACACCAAACTAATTATTAAAAATAATAGCTTACCATCACAAATAAAGTTTTCGGTAGGGGAAATATTGCCAAAGCGCGAAAGAGAGATGACACTGGGATCGTAGTGCGGAATGTGTCTTTCAAACAGAAAATCGTTGTGCTGGGCTATCAACAATCCGTTGTAGTTTTACTTAATTGGTTTTGCGAATAATCTAACGAATTTATGGCTTAAATTAAACTAAATACATATTACTGTTCATAATATAAAGCAAACTAAATCCGGCGGTGTGCCTACCAGAAATGGGCTGCAGCGCTTCCATAATGGCCTCCAACCGAAAACGTAGCCGTAGCAGCTACCAGAGGATCGCTAAGTCCGCAGACTCCCGGAAACGGAAAAGATCCGATCAAGTTGACCTTACTGTAGCTTCAGCGGTCATCGGGGACAAGACTAAGGGCCACCAGGAAGAGGAGAGGAAGCGGAAAAGGGAGCTGTGCGAGCAGGAGTTCGTACAGGAGGCAGTGACCGCCCACAACCATTACAGGTGCGTAGTCACGTGGTAGATGACGGTGGGAACCCATGGTAAACTACAATATTCTGATTTCAAATCATCAATCGAAAATCATGGCGTACTTTAGTGATCGGGGTTGGTGGATTATCTACTGAAAGTGTTTTGCTTGAAGGTTTAAAGGAGCCTTTTCACAGATTTTGGCATGTATTGAAGTTTGTTATAAAATGTTTTATATTGATGAATTTAAACATTGGATCTAAAAACCTCCAGTAAAAAATCAAGAATACAATTTTAAAATAGAAGGAAATAATGCAACCTCAACATGGCTCGAACCACTAACCCCTGGAATCCTGGCGTAAAAAGTCTCCCATTTAGACCACTCGGCCATCCGTCCTCACACAATGAGTGATGTACATTATACTTTATATAAGCAATCCTCGTAGTTCACGAAATATAACGACGACAACAGAACTCTCCAAATTATTCAATCGTTTCGCGTTGCAACGCTTTATAATTTTCAGGTTTTTAAATCGTCAAAAGATGCATGTAATGGCTATTTTAGAGCATGGTAAATGTTCAGTATTACTGTTTCCTCACAAATATCATAACTAAAACGAAAAATTGCGAATCGGAAACAACTTTTTTTTTAATCTTGTCAATTTACCAAAACGCGAAAACGCCCCTTTAAGCGTTTATTCTCAGTGTATACGTAGTCTACAGAATACCGCTAGGGCCATCGTTACAAGTTAAAATCCAGAGGGCAAGAATGCAAGAACGCGAGAGTACGATGACGAGAATGCGACACTACGATGACGACAGTGCGACAATACGATGGCGAGAATGCGAGACCGCGATGGCGAGAATGCGAGAACGCGATAGTACGATGACGTCAATGCGACAGTGCGATGACGACAGTGCAACAATACGATGGCGACAGTGCGATAGTACGATGGCGACAATGCGAGAATGCGAGAACGCGAGAGTACGATGACGAGAATGCGACAATACGATGACAACAGTACGAGAATACGATGGCGAAAATGCGAGAACGCGATGGCGAGAATGCGAGCATGCGAGAACGCGATGGCAACAATGCGAGAATGTGAGAACGCGAGAGTACGATGACGAGAATGCGACAATACGATGACGACAGTGCGACAATACGATGGCAAGAATGCGAGAACGCGATGGCGAGAATGCGATGATACGATGGCGACAGTACGATATGACAATCGCATTGTTGCCATCGTACTATCGCACTGTCGCCATCGTATTGTCGCACTGTCGCAATGTCGTCATCGCACTATCGCGTTCTCGCATTCTCGCCATTGCGTTCTCGCATTCTCGCCATCGTATTGTCACACTGTCGTCATCGTAGTGTCGCATTCTCATCATCGTACTCTCGCGTTCTCACATTCTCGCCCTCTGAATTTTAATGTGTAACCACGATGGTCCTAAAGGTATTCCGTAGTAGTCTCTCTGTTGGTAGTTTTGGAAGGAAGATCAAAACAAATTATCGGTGTATCTTTATTTTCAATGATGTTCGTGTTTAACGCGTATATTTTCAGTACATGTAATCTGTTTTCTCCCTTCTTTCAGTATATTACGCGTATATGATCGGTTTATCAGTAGTCTCTCTGTTGACAGCGTGTGCTTGTCAGATTAAAACAAGTTCTCGGTATATCCGTTTTCTCTCCGCTGCCAGAGTTGTACGCGTATATTTTCAAAATGTCAGTGTTGTCTCTGCTGGAAGTTATTTACGCGTATATTAAATATTTACCAGTTTTTTTCTCTGCTGACAGATCTTTCTTTGAGGATATAAACGTGCATTCTCAGTTAATCAATGGTCTCTTTGCTGACAGTCTGTTGTAGTTTTTTTTTAATTTAAACGAGTATTCTCAGCATATCTGTAGTCTCTCTGTTGAAAGTGTGTGCTTGTCAGATTAAAACAAGTCCACAGCATACCTGTAGTCTCTCTGCCGACAGCGTGTGTTTGTCAGATTAAAACAAGTTCTCAGTATATCTTTAGTCTCTCTGCTGACAGTGTGTGCTTGTCACATTAAAACAAGTCCACAGCATACATGTAGTCTCTCTGCCGACAGCGTGTGCTTGTCAGATTAAACCAAGTTTTCAGTATATCTGGAGTCTCTCTGCTGAAAGTGTGTGCTTGTCAGATAAATACAAGTCCACAGCATACATGTAGTCTCTCTGCTGCCAGCGTGTATTTGTTAGATTAAAATAAGTTCTCCGTATGTTTGTAATCTCTCTGCTGACAGTGTGTGCTTGTCAGATTAAAACAAGTTCTCAGTATGTCTGTAGTCTCTCTGCTGACAGTGTGTGCTTGTCAGATTAAAACAAGTTTTCAGTATATTTGTAGTCTCTCTTCTGACAGTGTGTGCTTGTCAGATTAAAACAAGTCCTCGGTATATCTGTAGTCTCTCTGCTGAAAGTGTGTGCTTGTCAGATTAAAACAAGCTGTCATTATATCTGTAGACTGCTGACATTGTGTGCTTGTCAGATTAAAACAAGTTGTCAGTATATTTGTAGTCTCTCTGCTGAAAGTGTGTGCTTGTCAGATTAAAACAAGTCCTCAGTATATCTGTAGTCTCTCTGCTGAAAGTGTGTGCTTGTCAGATTAAAACAAGTCCTCAGTAAATATGTAGTCTCTCTGCTGAAAGTGTGTGCTTGTCAGATTAAAACAAGTCCTCAGTATATCTGGAGTCTTTCTGCTGAAAGTGTGTGCTTGTCAGATTAAACAAGTCCTTAGTATATCTGTATATTTGTCTCTCTGGTGAGAGTGTGTGCTTGTCATATTAAAACAAGTCCTCAGTTAAGCTGTAGTCTAGCTGCTGACACTGTTTATTGGAATGATTTACGCATATATTATCAGTATATCAAGTAACTTAGTGATTTGGGTAAAAACTAACATTGAAAACAGCCGATTGCTTATCACATCTCTTTGTAGTGAACATAAAAGTGGAATTGTTAATAACTAAATTTCATTTTGTCTCTGACTGGTTTATGTGTAGCTCATTCAATTTTCAATGCTTTTTTTAAGTAAAACAATATATGATTATTACTTTTTATTTAATGCTTTCCGGTGGTTTATAGAGAAATATCAGTGAATTAAAACTGATAATTTCACTGTTTCAAACAGTGAAAATTATCAGTGAGAATTATCGATAATTTTCATTGTTTACTGTGAAATGACGTCATTTTTTGACGAAATGACGTCATTATCCCAGCAAGATTCGTTAGTTAAACTCTTGAACAATGTATATAAACTGTGAAAAATGCATTAAATAAAAAGAAAATTTGTTGGATTCGGTGGATTATCGACTTTAATTCACTCGTGATCATAGAAAACATATATTTTCACTCGTGGCTGCGCCACTCGTGAAATATTATTTTCTATGATCACTCGTGAATTAAAATCGATAATCCACCGGATCCAACAAATATCCTCTATATATGATTTCAAATGAAATAACTGGTTTCCCAAGTGAAACAATGTGTTTGTATTTTCATTTATGTATGGTTTAATTTAAGCGTTTTACTGAGAGCCTTATATATGACCATATCGTTTCTTAAAAATGTTTCCAAACTTAGACAATTGTGAAGAATCCCGCGACGCTGTCTAAATATTGCATTCTTAACATGGAGAAACCCCTATCTACTACGCTGCGTGAATCTCATTTAATTAATATATTTTTGATAATACCGGTAACGAAACGTTTCTTATAAATACTACGTCATGACGTTGTACGTGGTACAGACGTTTAAATTCTATCGCACACGAACGTTAGTTTAACCAGATATATACGCGTTCTAATGCACAGATTGGAAGGTGTTGTGCTTTCTGTCACGCATAATCCTATTCCCGTGGCCATTTCTGCACAGGTCCTTGCATGGCGCACCAGAGTTGAAGGCATCCAAAACATTGACCGCTCATGCGCAGGTCTGGGCAAATGAGATTGCGGAGAAGAACATGATGATCCATAGCAACTGCACCCTTAGCGACGACAGTCAGATAGGTGAAAACATTTACATGTGCTGGACGTCTAATGGAGGAACCGTCCCTAAAGGTGGCAGGTTTTGTTAATTATAAAGTGTATATAGATTATACATGCACATCGTTGATTCATCCCGTAAAAGCCTACTCAATTCCGTTTACTACATGCATGATTTTAATGTGTAACGCAATAGCACACGTTGGTATTAGGCGACGATACGGGGATTACCTGATTGGTTATCGTTTACGCTTTATTATATCATTGGAAAGAGGGATAATACTTTTTTACGAGCGTTTGTGTGGATGAAACAATGTGACCTATCGCCCTTTATACAGTAGTGCTACAGGCGTTAAATGTTGCCTTTTATGTTCAAATTATTGTTTAAGATATATATACAAACTATTGCAATAAGTAATAAGAGGATTTAAGATACTGATAGTTTTCTATATTTCACTACTTAGTATAAAATCAATAGTTCTAGTATAAAACTAAGAGTATTTTTTGCTAAAATATCCGAGTGTTTCAACTATTACATACACGATAGCGGAAAGGTACGGAGTCTTTCAGTGAGCGATACATTCCAACGTAGCACTGCTGTTATGTGTTATTTCTTATTTATCGACAATCCGTGTTAAATGATTCACACATTGACCTATCTATACGCATACATACCGGTATAACGCTTTCGATTTTTCAATCAATCGACACTATCAACCTGAAATGATGAACGATAAAAAGCATAAACATGTTTTATTCTCTTGAGTATAAAATAAGTATGGTTCCTTTTTGATTCGCCATGAGAATAGTAGTCATGTAGATCTATTGACCGTGTTTGTATTTTGTTTTGCTTAGGTTATAGCTATTGCCAATTTTGCACGATCTTAGATTGATACTTCATGCACACGCGTCCTTGTCAACCAAACAGAATGACATACACGTATATTGTATCGTTTTACTTATCTTACCTGCATATGGCAAAAGGCGGACGTTCAGACATGAAACTGGTGAGAGCGATGGGTTTAACCCATTTATGCCCAGTGGACTCTCCCATCCTTTTAAATTGGATCAATATATTTCCAAAATTAGGGATATCTAATATATGTATTTCTATGTTTATAATATTTCTTACAGAAATTCCTTTAAGCAAACAGTGTAGACTCTGATGAGACGCCGCGTCATGCGGCGTCTCATCTGTGTCTACGCTGTTTGCAAAGTCCTTTTTTTTCTAGACGCTAGGCATAAATGGGTTAAAACATCCAAACATATCAAATAAAGCAAACATGGTGAATTCTGATTATTCCAGCACGAGACGCTGTCCGCTCATGGTACAACGAAATCCTTCACTATAACTTTGGTTGCCCCGAGTTCTCCTTTAAGACAGGCCACTTCACCCAGGTAGTTTGGCGGGATACGAAGCTGCTCGGGATCGCCTGGGCGCGCTCAAGCGAGGGAGGGATTTACGTAGTGGCAAATTACGCGCCGGCGGGAAATGTGCACGGGGCGTTCGGGGAAAACGTGTCGCAGTTGATAAGCGCGGGAATCGAGAAGGCGCCGCTGGATGATAGGAACAATAACAGTATAGATGTGGAGGAAGAAGCGTGAACTTCTTTGATATCCGATAAGCTCATGCTATCAAGTGCAACGATTTGATATACTTGTGGTTTCAAGAATGAGAATATGATAAACAAGTGAAAAAAAGCTTCAAGGCATTACTTTGAAGTGAACCATACCAATTTTCAGTCAATATGTAGTTCCAATACAAAAAAATGACATTCATTTGTATGGAACTAAACTGTCAAATAGTACAAAAAGGATAGCAACGACGTTGACATTAGAAGTTTTTTGTTTTTAATAGGGAAACTGGAGAAAATACGAAACACTCGCTTTTATTTCACCTAACAGTGTACGGCAAATTTAACATTCTGTTTTGTTGTTGGAAGTGGCAAGAGTCCTTTGCATCAACGCGGTCCTTACTTAAGTTCAATAATTAAATTAAATGTCTTGGTATCTTTCACAAGTCATTAATTTAACGAACATACTTATTATAAATGTTAATTTCTTGAAGCTACAAAATGCAGGCGTTACTTAAAGTGTACGATATTTGATAGATAGAATCCTGACGCTGCTGGGAAAATGTCAACACCATCGATTACATACATGTAAAACATTTTCACATTTGTAAACAACAGAACCTTATTCTTCATATGTGGTACACATATTTTTCCCCACATGGATTAAGCAGCTGTATTCCATTTATTGTCTATGAAGTAGTGATCACATCAACTATTTGATATGCGATACAACCATGCTTTTATTCTCACGCGTACCGCTTTCTATCTGATACACTCGTGTATGACACTTGTTTTTCTGTATTGTTTCCTTTATGCATTACCTCTCCGTTTAACTCTTTCAGTGCTGGCACCGAATTTTGAAGGCCTTTGCAAACAGTTTGGATCCAGATGAGACGCCACAGAACGTGGCGTCTCATCAGGATCCAAACTGTTTGCTTTTCTGAAAGTATTCTTTGAAAAAAAAATCATAGAAAATGCTTATTTTAGAAAATCAGCAGACGACATTTTAGCAGACGACAAATTTCCCAGCACGCAAAGGGTTAAAAGAAATAACGTTTTGCTGTTAACGCCTCGTCAGTGTATATTATCACGTGTTTTTGTTTTATGTAAACTCAGGTGTGTGCGTCATCGGAGTTTGAAAAAAGTAATCAAATACAATTTAGCCGCGCTCCGTGAAAAGGGGTTTTAATGCATGTGCATAAAGTGTCGTCCAAGATTTGAATATGGAGTCCGCACAGGCTAATCAGGGACGAAACTTTCCGCTTTTATAGTATCTTTCGTTTACAGAAAGTCCCTTCTTAGCAAAAATCCAGTTTAGGCGGACAATGTCGTCCATGATTAGCCAGTGCGGACAACACTTAACGCATATTCATTAACCCCCCTTTTCACAGAGCGAGGCTTAATTTTATCAGACACTGATATTTGAATGTCGTGAAAAAAAACATGATATTGGGCTGCATGCATCTTTACTGCCATACGATTGTATTATTTGCTCATTTTGTGTTACTTTCTGTCATGTACATATTACCTCTTGTCCTTGCGAATTTGTATTTTGGCCGCACTCTGTGAAAAAGGGGTTTAATGCATCAGCGTCGCGTCGTCGTAGATTAGCCTGTGCAATTCGCATAGGCTAATCAGGGACGACGTTTTCCGCTTTAATAATATTTTTCTTTTCAAGAAAGTCTCTTCTTAGCAAAAATCAAGTTTAGGCGGAAGTTGTCGTGCCTGATTAGCCTCTGCGAACTGCACAGGCTAATGCGGGACGACACTTTACGCACATGCATTAAATGCCCTTTTCACAGAGTGCGGCTCATTTCTAATGTTTGCGAGTTTTAGTTCTGAATTATTTATTATACATTGAATAACTGTAAAGGATGAAAACACGCTAGTGATGTGTGTTGTAACAGCAGTATTAACCCTTACATGTAATTGGTTCCAATGCTTG
The DNA here is from genome assembly GCF_020536995.1 of Dreissena polymorpha. NCBI lineage: Eukaryota > Metazoa > Mollusca > Bivalvia > Myida > Dreissenidae > Dreissena > Dreissena polymorpha. The sequence continues at coordinate 50,125,293 of NC_068368.1, read as the reverse complement.
TAATTTTTAGATTAGTGTATAATGTATTGCCACGTATTTAATAATAGTCTATCAGCCAGATGGGTTGGGGTATACCACTCAGGGGGGCAAAACAACACCTATCTTACTTGATTGTATACTCAATATAAAGAAACAAAATGAGTGATAACAATCTCAGTTGGGCAGCTATAAGTTATTATTGAGCTGTTTCTATGGCAACCGTCAGACTTTGACTAAATAGCTAGTTTAGCTAGTATAATTCTCAAATATTTCTTAAAAATTAGTTCTAGAAAAAAAGTTTGCTGTTAAAATGAAGATTATGATTATTACCTAGTATGATTTTCCCTTAAATATGCAAATTAGTACATTTGCATATCTATGAATATTAATGAGATTGCAAGAAAAGTTCCTAAAAACTAGCGAGCCTCCAAAATAGGAGGGTCAATATATGAAAGAAAAAAATACTTTCAACCCCCAAACAATTTCTTCAAAAGGTATTTTAATTGAATCTTGTAAGGTAGAAGCTTCTTTAAAACATATTAAAAGTTTACCACAATCGGACCTCCGGAAAGTTTTTTTTCAAGATGGCCGCCAAGATGGCCGCCAATACCTACTAATGATCACAACTATGTAACTATACAATCAAATTTGATGAATTTGGTGTCTATTCCTAAGTTTCAAGGGGCAAAAAACACATAAAGATCATCAGACATTGTTTAAGTGTACAAAAGTACTCACAAATCCAACATGGCGTCGAAAATGGCCGCCAAGATGGCCCCAAAAACCTATTAATGATCATAACTTTGTAAATATCCACTCAAACTTGATTATTTTGATAGCTATATATGGGTTTCAAGGGGCAATGAACATATTTGGATCATCATACATTGTATAAGTTTATTAAATTACACCCAAATCCACAATGGCGTCCAAAATGGCCGCCAAGATACCCACCAAATCCTTTTAATGATCATTACTATGTAACTATCCACTATATTTTAATGGATTTGGTGTCTATACATACGTTTCAAGGGGCAAAGAAAACACAAAGATCATCAGACATTGTTTAAGTTAACAATAGTACACACACATTCAACATTGCGTCTAAATTGGCCGCCAAGATGGCCACCAAAACCTATTCATGATCATAACTATGTAAATATCCACTCAAATTTGATTATTTTGGTGGATATAAATAGGTTTCAAGGGGCAAAGAACACATTAAGATTATCAGACATTGTTTAAGTTAACTATATTACACACAAATCCAACATGGCGTCCAAAATGGCCGCCAAGAAGGCCAACAAAACCTATTAATGATCATAACTATTTAACTATCCACTCAGATTAGATGATTGTGTTGTCTATACTGAGGTTTCGAGGGGTAAAGAACACATTTCGATTGTCAGACATAGTTTAAGTTTATTATGTCACACAGAAATCTCACATGGCGTCCAATGACACAATACGAAGGACGCAAGTCCATTACTTTTGACGTGATGCTTGTTAAGTGAAACGCCATAGTTTGGACCTGCCGCAATTTCTCGATTTTGACAAGAGGATCGATATTTTTCAGCTTCAGACAACACTGAATTGGCAGGGAATGATGCGTATCTTGCATCAGCAAAGCCAATACCCTGGGCTGATGTCAGTCAAATTCTTGCCTATGATAAATATGTACAATGGGGACAAAGCGTGCATTCTGTCAACATAAGTCTTAGTTTGCAACCTTGCCACAACCTTCACACCATTGTAACCTTTGACCAACCCTGTATTGGAAATAATCATTGATGCGCCATAAAGTAGTTGAAAATGTTGTTCAGAATTTGGGATGTTTCATAAACGTATGAATTTGCGGACTGGGCAAAGGATCCCTCGTGGAAGAAACCGCTCTCAAAAAAATAATTGAGGCTCTCTATTGAGTAATGCAATTGTGCACATTGTGACACGAAAAGCTGCCAAGAGGGCTTCACGGGACCATCTTCTTGTTGAAAAGTGCATACACAGCAAGCTTTCAGCCGAAATGACCAAGGAAGATCCAGACATTCAGATGCTGCTGGATCATGCCAAGGATTTGTACTCTTCCCTTCTGAGGGGCAAACGACGCTAGCAGATGATATGTTATGCGATTATGATCAAACTCGAGAGGGCTACAGAGAAATAAAAACATGAAATTGCCCAGACCTCAAAGACAAGCATAGTATGACTGAATTATTAGCTTATGATTAACAATTCAAGGGTGTGATTAAACCATATTGTACTGGGTATTGGTTGATGCATTAGGCAGTGCCCAATTTGCTATCCATCTTTGCTGCGGCTGGATTCATTACCTGCAATCTGCGTATAACTACATATATATGCAGCAAATAAGCAACCTAGAGGAAACGCACCCGGGCGTTTATCGAAAGTTCGGTTTTGGTTTTCACGTTGTTTGTAGGAGCCATCAGTGCTGGGCTGGGCTAGGACTTGATCTTGTTATTGAAAAAACATTGATGATGTTTTTATAGAGCACATGTGGCCTAACTCGCGGCAGTGGAATGACCGAGGAAATGCAAACCTCTTGAACCCTATCTGCAACATCCGAGCACAACAGTGCGATGCAGGATTTCACAGACCTGACCTATACTACACGTCAACAACACAAAGACTCAACTGAAGCGTGCACTAAAGGGGATTCTTCTGATCTAGAGAAAATGCAGACACAGATTACAACCTGATCACCATACACAGCTGACCCTACTCTCAGAAACATGGTAAATGAAATAGTGGCTGGGTCACATGTGAATGTTCATGCAATTGAGGCGGTTGGGATACGATCATAAGAGATATCATAGGAAAGTCGGTCTTTGGTTATAAATTCACGAGAAAATGCAGAGCCAAATCTCTTTGGAATAGCTTGGCTGTTAAGATCGCTTTGACAATGCTTTTGATCATGCTCTTTTGTTCCAGCGTCTTCGGGTCGTGCCAAAATATGGAGATCCTGCCCTTGAAGTCGTATTGTCTTATGAACTGAGCTCCCATCCTGCTGCCTTCTTTGAAGCCAAGAACATACTTTGTACAGCAGATAAGCCTCAGATCGCTCAGGCAATTTGAGAGTATGCTGTAGACACATCATGTGAGGCTGTGATGAACTGTATTCATGAAACAGATGCATGGTGGTGGCACTTCGCTGCATCGTTAACAATGTAGAAGGGCGACTCATATACGCTCATAGACGCAAAGCCCCACCGACTCTCATCGACGTTGACCAAAATGAACATGATGTGGGTGACATCTCCGAACATGTAAGGATGGATGGGGACCAAATCGCTTCCATCAACGAATAGGAGGATGGTCAAGGCCTATCTGACAATTATTCGGACTCGCTTAATGTGTGCTGCTGGAATATTGAAGGACTATTACCAAAATTAGAGTTCTCCGATTTTATTGATTATTTAAAAGCATTCACAATATTTTGCTTACTTGAAACATGGTATGAACATGACCTGAACAGTTTGAATAGTTTTCCGGATTATGTTATGTATGCAAAAAAGTCACTTCGTCTCCAAAATGTAGGTAGATCTATGTCAGGTTTTTGTGTGTGCGTTCATAACTCTCTTAAAAACTATGTGTCACATATTGATACCCCACACAAATTTTGTATGTTTTTTAAAGTTAAAAAGTCCATTGTCGCCACAACAAAAGATTTGCTTTTAATCTTTTCTTACTTACCACCAGACAATTCACCATCGTATGAAAAGGAACGCTTTTCTGGCATTAAATATCTCGAATATGCATTGAGTGAGCTACCCCTTAATTTAAACGAGTACTATTTTGTACTTCTTGGTGATTTAAACGCAAGAACATCAGATCAGGCAGACTTTATTGTTGATTTTTCTAGGGAGAATCTACCAATACTTAGGGAGTACGATAGCGTATTAACCAGCTCATTTGACAAACGTAATTCAATGGACAAAGTATGTAATAGTCAGGGCCAATCTTTATTACATTTTTGCATTTCAAACCATCTATTTATCGCGAATGGTAGACTTGGTGAAGATAAAAAGTATGGGCATTTTACGTTTGTTAACGCCAATGGCAAAAGTGTTATTGATTATGCCATTTTGTCTGAATATTTGTTCAACGAGGTCATACATTTTCGAATCGGCGAGCGAACGGAGTCATGTCATTTCCCGCTAGAAATCAAATTTAAAAGTAAAGTAGAAAAAACCAATGATATGCCGAACCCTAGGAAGAACCGCAAAACATATTGTTTTGAGCAAAACAACTTAAGTTTTTTCATGGGTTCGCTACAAGATACGTTTACAATCGAGTTTATGTCTCGGACACTCAGCTTTATAAATGACAATTCCAATAATATCAATAGTATCGTTAGTCATATTGTTGGTATCTTTCAACAATGTTCATCTGTTTGCCTCAAAGAATCAAAAGGCAAAGTATCCACGCTCCGACCACAATGGTTTGACAACAAATGTCGCGATTATAAACGGGCGAAACTTTCGTGTTTGCATAATTTTCGCGTTAACTCGTCGGAAACTAATTTGAATAAATACGTTCAGTCGAAAAAAGAATTCAAGGATTGTTGTAACCATAAGAAACGCCTTTTTTATAAGACCAAGCTTGATGACTTATGCGCAAATATCAATAACCCTAAATCCTTTTGGAAGAAACTCAAGAATCTGTCCGGAACAAATAATAACGAAAATTCAATTTGCTCTGACGACTGGAAATTGCATTTTGAAACGCTGTTTACGGCAAATGCGAACGCTGACAATATACCGTCTGACCATAATATTACCAGTCACTTGTCCGAAGTAGAAGAAGAACTATTCAATGGTGAAATTACCGATGAAGAAATTATATTAAGTATAAAAGCTCTTCATGAATCCAAGTGCCCAGGTCAAGATGAAATTCCCCCTGCATTCTTTAAATATTCGCATACATTTATTTTACCAATATTAGTGCATTTATTTAACCGAATATTTAATACAGGCTATTTTCCATCGGACTGGAGCTCCGCTATAATAGTTCCAATACATAAAAAGGGTGACCCTAACTCGCCTCAAAACTATCGAGGCATTTCATTGTTGGATATATTTGGTTAATTGTTTACTAGTGTGATTAATAGACGATTAACGTTCTTTGCTAACGCGTTTGCTAAAATACATGAGAGTCAATCCGGATTTCGAGTTGGTTATTCGACAATAGATAACGCGTTCGTACTTCAAACGCTTATTTCAAAAATATTGTCCAAAAAACGCGGGAAACTTTACGTAGGTTTTATTGATTTTAAAACTGCTTATGACTCAGTAGACCGCAGTGTTCTATGGCAAATCTTACAAGAAGCTAACATACAGGGTAAACTTTTTAATATACTAAAAGCTATGTACGAAAACGTCAAGGCTCGTGTCCGATGCAGTAACGGGTACACGGACTACATTGATTGCAAAATCGGTCTAAAACAAGGGTGTTTGGTCTCACCACAATTATTTTCCTTTTTTATCAACGAATTTGTACAAGAACTATTAAATAGCGGCGTGAGGGGGATACAAATTGCACCAAATGATGCTGAAATTCTACTGCTTATGTTTGCAGACGATGTTGCTCTTTTAGCTGATACAGTTTTGGGTTTACAGCGCAAACTCGGTTCATTGCACCAATTCTGCACAAGAACAGGATTACAGGTGAACATACCGAAATCAATAATTATGGTCTTCAGAAAGGGGGGAAAACTAGCTAGGAATGAACAATGGAGTTATGCGGGTTCTTTGATTGACGTTGTGCAGTCCTTTACCTACGTTGGTGTCGGCTTCTTTTCTTCTCTTTCATTAACTAAAATGGCTAATGAAAATGCAACTAAGGGGAAACGTGCCTTGAATGGCATATTATCGTCCCTGTATAAATATGGTCAACTATCTAATTCAGTCTTTTTTAAACTGTTCGACAGCAAAATAAGTCCTGTTTTATTACATGGCAGCGAAATTTGGGGTTATCAAGAATTACCATGTATCGAATCGGTCCACCGACACGCCTGTAAAAGGTACCTTTGTGTCGGTGAAAAAACATCAAATATCACGAGTCTCGGAGATTGTGGTCGATACCCTATTGTTATAACGTCACAAATTCGATGTCTAAAATATTGGCTAAAAATAATAGGCATGCCCGACACCAGATACGTAAAAAAATGCTACAATTTCTTATTGAACACAAACATAAATCTCTTCTTTAATTGGGCCAATGATATTAAGGACTTACTAAGCAAAAATGGATTTCAGTACATTTGGATGAACCAGCATGTCTCAAACCCACTCAAATTTATAAATGAATTTAGAGAACGGGCTAAGTCCCAATACTTACAGAACTGGTGGAGTATAGTACATACATCTCCCAAATTGGAACTTTACAAACATATAAAGTCCCAATACGAACATGAAGCATACCTAGACATCCTATCTGTGCGTAAATTTAGGCGCAGTTTTGCACAACTTCGTTCCGGAACTCTTCCGATAGAAATTGAAACTGGCAGATATCGCGGTATAACTAGAGAACAACGGTTTTGCCCAATTTGCAATACTGGTGAAGTAGAAAACGAATTACATTTCATATTAAAGTGCCCTGTATTGCATGACATCCGAAAAACATATATACAACGTAAATTTTTCATAAACCCAAGTATACTCAAATTGGGCATACTGTTGTCAAGTAAAAATGAACAGACAATAAAACAAACTGCTTCTTACATTGTTAACGCCCTTGAAACGCGAACATTAATTCTTGAGCTTTGATATAGCCTAGTTATGTGGGTTACCACAAGACTTGGCTCTGTGTTAAATAATTGTAAAAGTGTACTTATGTTTAAAATGTAGTTCCTACCGACAAAGTCCTATATTTTTTTTCGATAGGGCCTAATACTCGGTATACCATTTATGTCAATTTATTATAGGCCCTACCCATATAACCTAAATTCCGCTATACATGTTTTAGAATACTATTCGAAAGTCTCTTTTATTGTGTAGGTTATATGCAGGGACTATAACGTTGTATATTTACTTTATAACATGTTTATATTTATATGTATGATATATTTAATTATATATATATGTGTATATGTATGTATATGTATATGTTTGTGAATGTATGTGTATATCTATATATAATATACATTTCCGCTCTACTAAATGCAAATGTTGTACAATCTTTAAGCATGTTATTGTAAGAATCGTTTACCACTCGATTATATGCTTACATGTTATGCCAACCGATTGTGCACACACCATTGTTTTGCATGGATTGTAATATATATGTGTCAGGGGCCGGAGGCCTATATCACAAATAAACAAACTTGAACTTGAACTTGAACATATAACGCAATAGCCGAGTCTTATGTAGATGCAGTGAAAGGCATTACGGACAAGCGACAGTGGGGTTCGATGTCTACGAAGGCGGTGATTATAACAAAGACAAAATGCACCGAAAACGTGAATCATATTGTGAGTTTCAGCAAAGAGACAGAATGCTCATGTAAAAAAGGAAGACTATTTGTCTCGTGACAGAAACAAGGCCGGCATGATTGTTCTAATCAGCGCAACTCTGACTAAAATGGGATGCTATGTTCTTCTGTCTTCAGGGGATGCAGACGTTCAAATTGTTAAATACAGTATAACGATCCCGTCGTAGCACCACAACGTTGGTGAGCGAGGATACATATTAACTCATCTTGATCCTGCATTACTCCGAAAGGGATAATAAGACCATCTACTGCCGCTTTTATGTAAATTAATAGTCAAAGGAACGCAAGGTGTATAATACTAACCTTTTGAAAGAACTCGTGCTTATTCAGGCTGTAATTAATCTGCAATGATTTTCAGCAACGGTAAAAATCAAGTCAACAGAAGTTAGTAAAACGTCATCCTATCATGAAGTCATGTGCTGCTTCATTCTCTCTTCCAGATGTCGTTAATTGGATTTTATGAGTATTCAACTTCTTAGTGATAACCTTAATTCGATTAAAGTGTTTCTTGTCTCCTAAACTATGGCATTTTACATAACAACCATAACGTTTGAGTAACAAGTTATGGACTTGTGGTCCTTCGTATTGTGTTGATGGCCATTGGACGCCGTGTTGGATTTCTGTTTAACATAATTAGCTGACATTTTGTCTGATGATATAAATGTGATATTAATGTGTTGCTTGCTCTCTGAAACCTGGGTATATACACCAAATTCATTAAATTTGAGTGGATAGTTACATAGTTATATTTTATAATCAAAAATTAGTTTTGGCGGCCATTTTGGACGCTGTGTTGGATTTGTGTGTAATATAATAAACTTCAACAACGTCTTATGATCTTAATGTGTTCTTTGCCCCCCTGAAACCTATGTTTAGACACCAAAATCGTCAAATTTGAGTGGCTAGTAACATAGTTATGATCATTTTATAGGTTTTGGCGACCATCTTTGCGGCCATCTTGGCGGCTATTTAGGACGCCATGTTAAAGTTCGGTGTAACATCATTAACTTACACTTTGTCTGATGATATTAATGTGTTCTTTGCCCCCCGAAACCTGGGTATAGACATCAAATTCATCAAATTTAAGTTGATAGTTACATAGTTATGATCATAAATAGGTTTTGGCGGCCATCTTGGCGGCCATTTTCGACGCCATGTTGAATTATTGTGTACTAAATTAAACTTAAACAATTTCTGATGATCATTATGTGTTCTTTGCCCCTTGAAACCTAGGTATAGACACCAAATTCATCAAATTTGATTGGATAGTTACATAGTTATGATCATTAATAGGTCATGGCGACCATCTTGAAAATAAACAACTTTCCGGAGGTCCGATTGTGGTAAACTTTTGATATGTTTTTAAGGACCTTCTACCATACCAGGATCAGTTAAAATAAGTTTTGTAACAATTGTTTGGGGGTCAAAGTGTCTATTGACCCTACTTCGGTTCAATTTCTCCCAGACAATTTATGAAAATTAAGCTGATTGAGGCCCCATATTCAAAGGAGAAAAAAAAAAAAAAGCTGCCAGTACCAGACTGTTATCAACCATTTTCACATGCTACTGGCATGCATCTTCCAATATATATAGGTGTAGTTTTGCCCCCCTCCTTACTGGTACACCCACCTCAATTTTGGGTATTTGGTTGTAGGACTATAATCTTCTTAAAGAAAACTTTTCAGATATACTTGTGAATAATGTTGTATTATTCCTATGACGTCTATGAAACGAGGAAACAACGATGTAATGCTGAATTAAAATATTCGTGGTCTGTCGTTAAATCAGATTGTCATGTTCCATGCAAACCAGGGTATTTACATACGTGTTTTGCTGGACATGCGTTAATAGGCGAGTTGTAATCCAATAAACATTAAATTAATATGGAAGCAGGTGTAATATGTATATAACTATAAAACAACAACACGCCAATATTAAGTATACATATGTGTTTTGTACTTATTAATTAAACGTATATTTGGAATCATTTCATCGATACTACAAAAACGATGCACCCTTGTACCATGCTCTATATTAGCTTGTACGTCACGATGATATCATTTCAAGATTTAAGAGTTGATTATATGTTAAGCAGGCTTGTGACTTTAAAAATACTTTTTGATCAAACGTTTCGTTAATGTATTTCGCTAAGATGTTGCTTGATAGTTTAACCCCTAATGCTCATGTAACAATAGGATTTTATTGATCCAACTGCTGAATTGTAATAGTTTTGTTTCTTATTGTAGTTGCTACAAGGAAAATACTGTTTTATGTGCTAAATATTAAATATGGTTAGTTTCTTGTCTTAGAAAATGAATGATTACGGTGTTGGATTAAACGGTATATGTGGTGCGGTTATTGCGTGCGTATGAAAACAATTTACACAAATGTTAATTAAGAGTGTCATGTTCACTTATTTGTTTATGGAAGCTTACTTAATGCAGTTGATGTATCAAATGGTATAATTTTTTGGGTTGGGGTAATTTATTATTATTAAATATGATTTTTTTATTTTTGTCACGAATATCGATATATTAAAATAAATTACCTTTGCTGTGGGAAGGTACACCATTTTATTATCTTCTAAAAAATGTTTAATTAAATTTGTTATTATCATTTGTGAAGTATATCTTTTAGTTAAAAATTATTCAAACTATTCATTTTTTGGTTTTGTTCAATAAATGAGATATTTAATTAATGAAATTTTTCTCGTATAAAATAAAGCTTATATAACTGTGTAACTAACAGTCATGGCAGGTGGATCGAAGAAAGGTTTGTAGAAGCTAGTTTCTAGAGTTTGGTGTCACGCAGTGGGGATGCAGCGTCCGCGGAAGGTTGAATGGGTGTTCTCCAAACTAGGGATTACTTTGTGAAAGGCGTACCGGCACAATATATCCATGCAAAACCCTGCATACCTGTTATATGTTATACAAAAACATTGTCTACAATCTACCAATGTCAAAATGCTAAGACATGTTATTTTATTATAGAGACTTTCAAAGCACAATATGCCACAACTGCTTAATTGTTTTAATTACATGTATGAGTGGCGACCCATGACGATATACTAGTATTTGAGACTTCACCAGTGATAGTCCGTCGTGTGTTGGATTTGTTATTCTATCCGAACCAACCACGCGGTGCTCTAAACAGTGTGCTGACTATTTACACGATTGCGAACAGGTATTGCAAGAGCATATGTCCAAAAGACAATGCGCTGACTTAAAGGGGCCTTTTCACAGAATTTGGCATGTTTTGAAATTTGGTCATTAAATGCTTTATATTGATAAATGTAAGCATTGGATCTAAAAAGCTCCAGTAAAAAATCAAGAATAAAATTTAAAAAAGGAAAAAAAGTAGACCGCATCAGGGCTCGAACCAGCGACCCCCGGAGTCCTGGAGTAAAAACCAATTAGACCGCTCGGCCATTCTGCCAAGTAGGTATGAAAGACGTATTTTATACTTTATATAAGCAATCTTTGCAGTTTCACAAAATTAAACGACAACGGAACTCTCCAAATTATTCAATCGTTTCGCGTTGCAACGCTTGATAATTTTCAGGTTTTTAAATCGTCAAAAGATGCATATAATGTCTATATTAGACTATGGTTAATGTTCAGTATTACTGTTTCCTCACAAATATCATAACTAAAACGAAAATTTGCGAATCTGAAACAACTTTTTTCAATTTTGTCAATTTACTAAAACATAAAAAGGCCCCTTTAAAATAACGACTGTGCGTTCCACCTCGGCAAAGCATTGTGGGAAAGTTTTGGAGTTATGCAGCGTAGTATAGACATGCGTACAAAATGCTGCCCAAGACATTCACACTGCCTCTACTGCCACCCGTTGACATGCTGCCTGTGTTTGTAAAATCCGGAAAAATGGACAAAATGAGCGTCTAGACATGTTCTTCCCGAATATTTAAAACACGCAGATAATGTTGCGACCATTGAACCTTCATATCATATTGCCAATTGGCACGCGACGAGCTGACTTACTAGTATATAATGCACGTTTATTGTGCTGAAAACACTTTTCTTTCATATCAGCACGGTATTCGGGCACATATTTTGCTAAAAATTGTTATTTATTTGCCGCATTTACCCTTCGCTTTATGCCTCTTTATTCCGTCTATGATTCCAAAATGCAGACGTTAATACAAACTTACATTGCGAGTAACACGTTGTTAAATAAGACCTTGAAATTATCTACTATTTAGAAGCAATTTCTTGAAAGATTCGGCTGATAATTTTGTTGAATACTCTTCTCAGTGAGGCATGCATTTCAATGTAAAAAAAGGTCCAGTGATGCATGCTGGGAAATTTGTCTTCTGCTAAAATGTCGTCTGCTGAATTTCTAAAATTAGCATTTTCTTAGATTTTTTTTCAAAGAATATTATCAGAATAGCAAACAGTTTGGATCCTGATGAGACGCCACGTTCTGTGGCGTCTCATCTGGATCCAAACTGTTTGCAAAGGCCTTCAAAATTCGGTTCCCGCACTGAAAGGGTTAAGCCTCATTTTACATAAACACGCGCCCCTTTGTTTGTTTGAGGTTTGTCGGATCGGTGGTATTTAACAATAAATTAATAAGTAAACAAACGAGTTAATAAGAGTACATGAATGGGAGTATGAATTTTTAAAGATTATATGAAATAATGAACGTCCTTTGAATAATAGGATTTCAGTACTAAATAACGTACCGCCCTCGAATGATATGGTCCCCGACGCATATAATCATTAAAGGAATGTTACTCTTTCTCCCCCCCCCCCCCTTGAGTTTTTTTTCTAATATTTGGCAGAAAATGTGGGACGTGGCTTCAAGAATGTTTTTTCTTGAAGAGATTGTCGCTGGTTATCATTTGACAAGTATTTTTATTACAATAATCTATCATATACCATATTGATATATATTTATAACTGTTGCAATGAACATACAGCTGAACGTGTATCGATAACGACTAAAGAATATTTAAATTATCATAGAAGTAAGCCTAATTTTATAGGCCCGAGTTCGAATCCCACAAGAGGTGTGTATCAATAATATTTGTTGGCATTGTAAAAAAAAATCCCAGTTTTTCATTTAAATGTTACTAGATTAATATTTTCAGTAAAACGTGCTGTTTAATTGTTAAAGAAGGTCAATAATTTGGATGAAATGCCATCAATATTCCTGTTAAATTATTTGTTCGAAGTTTAATTTTCCAGGAAACAGTCGTTTTTTTTATAGAAATATAAACTTTAAGATTTCCCTATTGTTAAACCTTTTAATAGGATGCCCACAATAAAGTAAATGCTGGTTTGACATTTTATTTATATTTTGTTAGCACTAGGTTTATTAAAAGTAACTGAAACCAGAGGGAAACAATGCCCAATGTCGCTCACCTGACAAAAGCAGGAAAAAAAAACGAGATAGGCACATTTTGTGATAGTATGTAGTTTGGACACAAGGGTTATGATTTTAGCGCATTAGCAGAAGACAACTTAAAGATGTGACATGCTCAACTACAAACTTTTGGGCTTTGCGGTTTCAGCGAAACACATTTTAACCTTTTCAGCGCTGGAACCGAATGTTAAAGGCCTTTGCAAACAGTTTGGATCCAGATGAGACGCCACAGAACGTGGCGTCTCATCGGGATCCAAACTGTTTGCTATTCTGTTAGTATTCTTTGAAAAAATCTAAGAAAATGCTACTTTTAGAAATTAAGCAGACGACATTTTAGAAGACTACAAATTTCCCAGCATGCAAAGGGTTAAGCGGTCACTGTTTACATTAAACCAAAACATTTGACCTTTGGGGCTCGGACAATTTTGACCCCAGAGGCAAAATTTGAACAAACTTATTAGAGGACCACTAGAGGATGTAACAAACCAAATATTAAACCCATGATCCTTGTGGTTTAAGGGAATTTTGATTTTTTTTTTGAATTTTTCATTTCTAAAGACTATGTTTAAAACGTACATATGCAACTTTGAAAAAGACGCCCAATGATTATTCATGTGAAGTTTCATTAAAGTCTGGTAAGCGGTTTATGGGGTGAGATAATGAAAGAGCACACACGGACTGACGGACAAAGGACATCCCGTATTCTAAAAGCTCACCATGAACCATATGTGCTTTGAAAAATCCATTTAGCTTATTCGAATTTCACGAATGAATTAACCCTTTACTACTTAAATGAGCATTTTGACGTATTTGTAGTCTCTTAGCAAAACAAATTTTATTGAAGACCTGTCTTACTATGTTGAATTTTAAAAGGCCTCATTTCCAACCATAAAGTAACGGTGAGCAGCACACTGCATAAAACCTGAACAAACTGCGAATAACTCGCAGGTTGTTCTGGTTTTATACTGGTTGCATATCGCCATGTTTACTTTGCTTTTGAGCAGTAACGTTTCAAATCAATATGAACACAGATAGGAAAATGATAAAATATAGTAAGGTTACATAACAGTGCATTTATGTGAAATTTTCATTGTGGACAGTGTAATGTGTAATGCGTAATATGTAATATTCCTATAGCTGAACGACTTAAATTTGTACAGCTGTGCTTGAATTATTCATTTATTTAAATATATAATAAAACACCTATGTGATTGCATTATACTTTTTTAATCATTGCCAAGTAATAAATATTTAAACAAAGTGCAAAGAATTCATATAAATATATTCATATATGTTTATATGAATGTAACAATAGTTTAGTTTAAATTCAAAATAATTTTAAGAAAGTAAGAAAACGACTTAAAGGAAAACTATTGCAGTTCCCGACTGTCTAGTCGAGGTTAAAATAAACTGAATCTGTTTGTATTTATTCGACACTCTCTCAAAATGAAAATAATTAATTTGAAGACTAAATTCTCTGTAAGGGGTTTTTGCTATGACTTTATGTTTGAATATTTCTTTTTGCATGTGGTAAGAAAAGAATTGCTAAATACTACACATTCACTGTTTTGGTTGAAGGTTGGACACTTCTTGCTGTAGGCTTATAGTTACTTGCAAGCGCTGGTATCTCCTTAACATAAATCTATGGACTGCACGCGACACGGTCATGTCAATATCTATATAAATACTCCATCCTTACTCATGCGATTAAGAATCAAAGAAAAACAAGGTTTTTACATCAATTCTGTTAAGCTTTATATTGATTTCAGTCATTTTTGGAGGCTGGCATAACATTCCATTAATAATCATCTAAAAGGTACTTTCTTTTTTATAAGATTATTTATTCAAGTTAATCAAATTTTTTTCCAGCAAATTAGATGATTGTCAAAAAAGGTTGTTGGACTGGGATTTCAACTTACAATAAGTAGGCTTCATCGTTATTTACGATATCTATTACAGTTATAGCTTTAACATATTTTGTTTACTCGTCAAAAAAAAATGGCTGCGAACGCACCCAACGCATTCCCCCCCCCCCCTCTGGGTACGGGTATGCTATAAACCCCGGATCATGACCTGTCCATACTATTCTAGACAGTGATGACGGCCTGAAAGGGAATAACCATAAGCCCAGTTGTCTATGTCTTTCACATACTTAATACCTCTAGAGATTACAACTAAGCAGGGCACCAATGACGCGCTGAAGGGGATTACCCAAAAGCCCCTATGTCGTTGCCCTGCTGACGCATTAATGGTAATGGCCGGGGACAGGCTGGTACAACACACAGCAAAACTCACACACTTAAACGACGGAGGGGTAGTAACAATACGCATACCATTACGTCGAATGACCACTATGGTCAAACTTTAATAAAAACGCTTTATATAACAAACCCAGAGTTCCACGCGACCCTCTTACGTTCCCTCTATTAAGCTGTAACCAGCTGGTGACTACGCAATAGGGGACAAGCGCGCGTAAAACACATTTCCACCAATCGTTGGAAGGTGCATCAAGTGCGAACATGGGTCCACCTCATCTACCTACAGTGCTCCCCTAACAAAGAGTACGCGTACATAAAGTGTAAATTAAGTTTTATCTAAATATGACTGTTATATGTTTGATTCCAAATGTAGGTGCATGTACTAATCTATAATATACTGCGTAGAGCATATAAGCAGCGCCAATGGCGCATACGTGGCGAATTCTATCACGCCCGCGCATTCGGTCCTGATGACACGACCTACTTAATATTACAAAAAATAAATGGCGATGGCTTTCTCTTTTCTATCACATGCTCTCTCGTTTTGTTCTTATAATTTGGTTTACAGTGCATGATATTTGTTGGGCGACGAGTAAGCAGTACAATTTAGGAAAGAAACAGTATAACCGCACTGCAATGTTCTCTTAAATCGAGACTAGTTTAATATCATTACATGTAAGCTTATAACAGGTACAATTGCTCTTTTGAAATATTTGATTGCATATTTGTATCCGTGTTCGAGTACTGAAATATATTGACGGACAATGACAGCAATAATACTTGTTGTTAGTTTGTGTGTAAATAGGTTTAACTAAAACTGTAAATACTAGCTTAACTAACTAACATGTCTTCCGCGAGGGACATTAAACGGGAGTGCAATGTATCGGTGCTCTACATCGGGCACTTATAAGAACCAGGGACGCCTCTGGAATCGGGGCGTTTCCTGTATACCGCTCGAATCCCCTCTAACACATCTCTATGGGGCGGAGAGCACAGTAACAACACACACAATTTAATAAACAAACTATAAACAATTAATCATAAACACAAATAATAATGGTGGTAATAATTATAATACATACTGATAATAACAATGGTGATGGGGTGATGATGGCAATAATAATAATAATAATAATAATAATAATAATAATTATAATAATAATAATAATAATAATAATAATAATAATGATGATGATTACCAGTGGACATTAAGGTACCATTGGCCACCATGGACTGGTGTATTTGTATTATTTTGTCGGCGAAAAACCGGGCAGCCGGGGTTAATTTGACCTACTTAGGCTCAAATAAATAAGTTACAATTTCAGGGGAGTTTTAATAATCAATATAGTTTTTTAAATAATTTAGAACACGTGTGGTGACATACCGATGTTGTTTCGGATGTAGAGGCACCCGGAATCCCACTGAAGGACGGCGTGTCCTTCATTGTTTCGATGATCGACATCGTTACCGTGTCGGGGGCTTTCATCGGTTGTCCGCCACCCGTCTGTCGGGCGTTTTTTCGCTCCATCGTTAGCGAATCTCTGGCCTTTCCCACCATTTTTCGATATTTTTCTTAAAAAATAACACAAAGTAAAATTACTGATAACATACTTCTATTCTTTCGTATTCTATCTCGGCAACATTATTTCTTATTTATCCTTGCAACACATTACAATCATTTACACGCGCAATTTGAAACTTGTCAGATATTTACGAAAAAAGCGAATTGTGCATTTCTGAAAATGAAGAAATAACAATAAGCTCTGTACATGTTTGTGATTATACACAAACTCTATATTATAGTCTCAAGAAATTTTATACGGATTGTGTTTCATAAGGCGCTGAGTGTATGCGCATGCCATGGACGTTGATTTTCAACTTCGGTTTGTGAAATACTAACACTCAACTATATCAGTTAACTATGAATATATAAATATATTTACATATAACATATTAGCAAATGGCCGAAATATATCAATGTTAGAGGGTTTAATACTTATCTTTTCAGATCTTGATCATTGTTGATAGAGACCATTAAAGTTCATCCAACAAATAGATGTATTCTTATTTATGATCAAGATACTAAAACCATGCCAGAGGTACAGTGTCCATTCCCAGGTTGTTAATACAAGAAATCCTGCTGCACCACCAGCTGTTCATGTAGCTGTTGCAAAAATTGAACGCGTACGACGACCAACCATCTCCGCCGCAGGTACATGTGAGGATTGGTCTTATTTTCAAAGCCGGTGGAAAGGCTATGTCGATGCTACAAAGGCTACCGGTAGAGACAATGTTATACAAGTCCTTAGTGTTGTGACCAACCTCTACGTAAGGACATCACAAGAGCCAGTGGAAGCCTCACCGATAAAACAGAGGCTCAGGTACTTGCTGCAATTCGTAAACTGGCCGTCCGCGAGGAAAACACGATGGTGGCACGCGTCACGCTACATAATCTGCGTCAAGATCGGGACGAGACTGTGCGAGGTTTCGGCGCTAGGTTGCTAGGCAAACATTTGCAAGTATGTAATCAAATGCCCTGGGTGTGATATTGACATTAGTTATACGGAAGCCATTATGCGCGATGTGTTAAGCAGAGGACTCGCAGACCCTGCAATCCAAATGGATCTCCTCGGTGATAAAAACCAGGACATGAGCCTTGAGGACATTTTTCAGTTTGTGGAGGCTAAGGAAGCAGGCAAACGCTCTGCCTCTCGCCTGTTAGATCGAGAGTCGGTCAATGTTGCCAGCACCTACAAGAAAACACAGAAAGTATCGGGAAAGTCTGACTTAGAGGTTTGCTCATATTGTGGTAAACGAGGACACGGGAAGCAAAGTAAAGCACATATTCGCCGTACTCAATGCCCAGCATTTTGCCACAATTGCGAACACTGTAAGCGTGATTACCACACTGAATCCATGTGTTGCAGCAAGGACCGGTCCCACCGCCCACCACGAGCCCGTCAATCCAGGGGAACAGATCATGAGAATGCACTGTTCGACTCCTTGTGTACATTATTTGACAATTCATACTGTTTAGACACAAGCCTCGGTAGTGAAGTGTGCACAGTTAGCAAGCGTAATTATAGTGTACCTCTCGAGCATCATGTGTATGACATTCTATCAGACACTTGGGTCCGCCGAAGTTCCAAGCCACAGCCATTTATAAATGTGAATGTTCACACTGTGTTGGAAGACTATACTGAACTTGATCTCGACGACATGAATGCACGCTCCAACCCAGCCTCCGCCCCTGCCTTGGCTGATACTGGTTGTCAGAGCTGTTTAGCAGGCCTTAAAGTTATCCATCGCCTCGGTTTAAGAGAATCAAATCTACTACCAGTTACTATGCGAATGCACACTGCTTATAATGAAGGTATTAAGATCATGGGTGCAATCTTGCTTCGCATCTCCAGCACCGATTCCACTGGACTTCCTGTTACAACCCAGCAAATAACGTATGTAACAGATTCGTCGGACAAGTTATTCCTAAGTAGGGAGGCGTGTATTGACCTTAGAATCATACCACATAGTGTTCCACAGGTACAGCCTGCATTCCAACATTGCACAGCCGATGCTCATGACCAAAGTGCGGCTCCATGTGGTTGTCCATCTCGACAACTTCCTCCTCCACCGCCCCGTACATTACCATTCCCAATATCCAAGGGATCTCGTGAGATGTTGCATGACTACTAGTATCTGCTCGAATACTATCGATCAAGAACATTTAATACATGTGAACACCAAACTCTACCGCTTATGGACTGTCCGCTTATGAAACTTATGATCGATCCAGATGATAAACCTGTTGCTCATCATATCCCAGTACCAGTACCACTGCGCTGGAGGGATGCTGTGAAGGAAGGACTTGACCAGGATGTGCAATTAGGTGTTATTGAGAAAGTTCCTATTGGAAACCCTGTTACATGGTGCTATAGGATGGCCGTCGGTGCGAAGAAGACTGGAAAACCGAGGCGTACTGTGGATCTTCAGGAGCTCAATATCCATGCAACCCGTGAGACCCACCATACACCTTCCCTATTCCTACAGGCCCGCTCAGTTCCAGCTGGCAAAAAGAAGACCGTTTATGATGCTTGGAATGGGTACCATTGTGTACCAATATGTGAAAAAGACCGTCATTTGACCACATTCATAACTCCACGGGGCAGTTACCGCTACAAGACTGCACCAAAAGGCTATATTGCTTCAGATGATGGTTACACAGTCCATTGGATTGATGTTTGCGGGAGAAACGACATCATACTGAATCCAGAGAAGTTTGTTTTTGGTGTTGATACAGTGAAATTTGCCGGCTTTGAAATTTCTTCAAATGATATCCGCCCTAGTCAACGGTACATGATGGCAATCCTTCAGTTTCTTTGCCCAAAGAATTTAACCGATGTGCGGTCATGGTTCGGCCTAGTGAACCAAGTTTCGTATGCCTTTAGCATGGCTGACCGTATGCGACCGTTTAAAGACTTACTCGAACCAGATACCCACTTTGAGTGGACTGAAAAGTTGAACGAGCTCTTTGAGGAATCCAAACGGGTGATTGCGGACCAGATAGAGAAAGGCGTCACGATCTTAGACCCCGCCCAAACTACCTGTTTAGCTACAGACTGGTCCAAAACGGGTATTGGCTTTTGGCTACTACAGAAGCACTGCTCATGCACATATATCAAGCCGTTCTGCTGACCCATGGGCTGGAGGATCGCTCTTGTGGGAAGCAGATTCACCCACGCGGCCGAGTCAAGATATGCCCCCATAAAAGGTGAGGCACTAGTAGTGGCAGATGCACTAGAGAAAGCTAGGTATTTTGTACTTGGTTGTCTAGACCTCATCATAGCAGTGGACCATAAACCTCTAATTAATATATTTAGTGAAAGGGCCCTTGAGGACATCTCTAATACACGCCTACGAAATCTGAAGGAAAAGACACTGCAATACAGATTCCGTATTATTCACGTCCCGGGAGTGAAGCATCGTGCAACGGATTGTCTATCACGCCATCCTGTCAACGAACCTGTACAACTGATCCTACCTGATGACGTAGCCACTGTCAATGCCGATTTGTCGCGCACATCATCTAGACCATCTCTTTTGTCTGTCCTCAGAACGAACGCCACTCATGCATAAACTGGTGAAGAGGAAAATGTATTAACAGCCATTTATACCTTGGGCGCACTCAGTATACAGTCAATTACTTGGGAGAGGGTTCGTATCATGACAGCGAGCGACGACGATATGATTGTTCTAGCTGACCTGATAGAGAACGGTATGCCTGAATCACGCACACAAATGCCTGATGCACTGAGGGATTTCTTTCAGTTTAGAGATGACCTCTCCGTTACAGATGGTGTTATCCTGTATAAGGACCGTATTGTGATCCCTCCATTCCTTGATGCACTTCATGCTGCACACCAAGGAGTAACATCAATGATAGCTAGAGCAGAATCATCAGTATTTTGGCCTGGCATAACATCTGACATTACCGCTCTTCGCTCTGGTTGCAATCACTGCAATCGAAATGCCCCGTCAAACCCGAGTGCTCCGCCAATCCCACCGACTGTCCCAGAATATCCATTTGCGCTGACTGCTTTACCTACCAGGGACATAATTATCTAGTAGTTGTCGATCGGTACTCTAACTGGCCCATTGTCGAGAGATCACATCAAGGTGCTACCGGGCTCATCACTTGCCTTAGACGGATCTTTGTTACATATGGGATTCCAGATGAGCTTGCTTCTGATGGTGGTCCCAAATTCATTGCTAACATTACGAGACAATTCCTGAAAGATTGGGGTGTTCATCATCGTTTGTCATCTGTTGCATTTACCCATAGCAATTGTCGGGCCGAGATTGGTGTGAAGATTGTCAAACGCCTTCTTATGGACAATACCAGTGCATCAGGGGACATTGACACTGACAAATTCCAACGTGCAATGCTGCAATATCGCAACACACCTGATAGGGATACAAAACTCTCCCCAGCTATGTGTATATTCGGCAGACCCATAAGGGACTTCATACCAATCCCACCTGGCAAGTACAAACCGCACGAGACATGGCGCTCCACGGCAATGGCAAGAGAGGAAGCTCTCCGGAATAAACACATGCAAAGTGCAGAGAAGCTAACGGAGCACACAAAACATCTCCCACCAATATCAGTCGGTGACCATGTTCGGCTTCAAAACCAAATGGGAAACTACCCCCGGAAATGGGATAAAACCGGCGTTGTCATAGAGGTACGCCAATATGAACAATATATTGTTGGCTCCAGACGTGCCACACTGCGTAATCGTAAATTTCTACGTCAATACATCCCAGTCCATGCACCACTGTCCCGGATGACCGTTGATTGGGACATCGGACTCAACAGATCTCCACCAACCCAACTAAAGGACACATCTCTACCTTTGGGCCCTAATAACCCACCCGATCATATTACACCAGCTATTTCGAGAACACCAGATCTAGATGAACTTGCACAGACACCTGCCGCTACACGTGATACACCAAAATCTGCAACAATCCCGGCCACCAGACTTCAGTTGGCTTATGGATCCCCAAATCAGTCGAACTAACAGTCACCAACTGCCAGTGAGAATCCTACACCACCACCAGCTGTCGAAAAACATGTTGCTGCCCCTGAAGTACTCCCTACCCCTAGACGTTTAACCCGATTGAGGCGTGTTCCTTCATGGCAAAAAGACTATGACATGGAATCTTATCCTTCACCATGACTTTTTCTTCCACAATGTTACTTTTAGTGTGAATAAATACTTTAAGGACTATTTAACTAGTGTTTTTTTTTCATTCACTTTAATTGATCTATTACTTAAGACAGTACAAGACATTTGTTTCATTAGATCAGTCATTTGTTTTTTAATTCTCATAATTACCCGAAGACTTGGGGGAAATAGAGGGTTTTATACTACTGTTGCTTTTTCTTATCTTTTCAGATCTTGATCATTGTTGATAGAGACCATTAAAGTTCATCCAACAAAAAGATATATTCTTATTTAAATGTTGGCATTCGCATACCTTTCACATCGTCAATCGTGCGACATGCACGACCGGCGTAATTCAATTTTTGTGTGATTTCGGCCCACGCCCCATTTTGTATTTTCTTAGTGACAGGTGTTGATCCGCTTGTAAATTTCTTTGATAAAATTGTGTCGTATTGTAAAACTCCTTCTCGTATAATAGAAGTTTCCTCGTGCGAAAAGTTTAAAGATCGTTTCTTTCGGATCTATAGCGTTTCAGCCATTTTTTCAGGTAGCTGTTGTCGTCTGCAATGACACTTGCCGCGAAACCGTCTTGACCGGAACCAGATTAAATGTGCATTAAGGGATATCTTTGTTTTGCTAACTTTTACCAATTCGGATAAAGATATCCAATGCGACTTGCAATTTTATACACTAGGATAACCACAATTGATAACATATCCAAAAACGGATAAAGTTAACCAAAGGTTATCTTTTGGATTGGCTAAAGTTATCAATATTTATACAATTGGCTGCCGACCCTTTATCAAGATTTATTTTAAATTTTGAGCATGTCAATATGTATAGTAACAATTCAAATCAGCTATATAATATAAAGCAAATAAAATGACGTACTATGTTATATAAATAAGTTAAAGCCACACAATTTATTTGGCATAGTAATTTTAAGTATAATTAAGAAACATATTTTATCTTTATTTTATCGTTTTGTCCAAATAATTAATTACTTGCTAACAAGGCTACATATTTAATTTTATCTATGCCAATAAGAATCGAGCTTTTACAAATAAATTAATAGAACTTTCGGTTTCTATTAATACAAAAAATCAAAACAATTATTAGTAACACATTGCGGAAGTAATGAACTGGTCACTGCATAAACATTTGGAACTGCATGTGTTTGTTTTTAACAAGGTATAATATGGAATGAATATATCGTGAGTAAATACACGAGCATTTGCGGATAAAAATGAAAAAAACAATATGATAAATACTCAGCAGTTATTCTTTGAAGTACCAATCAATTCGACGAAAGTGCTTACATCCAGTTAACATGTGTTAGGTATTCCAAGTATTGGTTTAAACGATACCAGTATAACATGGAAAGGACGCTAGGCGCCTTACTTCATAAGCGTCTTTTTCTCTCACAGACTTTTACAAGACTTGTGACCGTTGCTTCAAGGTACAGTCAATTTATCAGGTTTCAGAAGGAAAAGAAAAGAACCGCGATAATAATATAATCTTTGTCTTGCTGAAATTGTTAAAGTTATAAGAGACTTTTGGTCGTCTGGATACAACTAACTCTTATTTGTAAATTATTTAGAAATTTCATTATCATCGTAAAACGCTTAAATGTTCTGAAGAGGGTATGGAGCTTTAAATTCCAGTAATGCTTAGAAAAAGATATTGTTTCATTTGCTAACATTTTATTTAGGTTAATTTGCTATACAATGCAGGAAAATAATATTTGAACAAAATCATTAAAATTGGCTCACCGCCATGAAACGGTAAAAGCAAATTATTCAAGTGAAAGGCATGCAAAACCTAACATTAAGCCTATAACTAATTAAAAAAACAACACACATACATATAAATATGGAATATATGAATGACACCAGAATGCAAGCATTGTGTTGTTGAAACATTTCACTTATTTAGCTCTTAGGGATCGCATTTACTCGTTACAATATATAAAACACCAATAGTTTAGAATTTAGCACCAGTGACAGATCAACCACACAATTTGTTAAGGCGATGCTCTTGAATTCTAAAATTAAAAAAAATAAAATATAACATCACCTCAGTTCAATTCAGATACTGGTTTTACTGAAAAGAAAGAGGAGCGATACAAATTAGATCACGAATTAGACAAAGGGCATCACGTTTATCATACCTGGCGAAATCCATTAAACCAGGAAACACACATCACGATTATTGAACAAGAAGCGGAACAGAAACTAAAATATACAGTGACACTTGTGAGGTACTTATACGGATGAAATCAACAAGACAAGATAAGACAAGGCATATTTATTCAGACTTGCACAGTGCACATCGTCTAAACACTATAAATTTCACAATCAAATATGTCACAGAAATAAACATAGTAAAAATATAAACATAAGCAGCATCGTATGCGGTTACGAAAATTCAAGGTAAAATAATTATTTTAAATACGCAGGATAACTTTTGAAGTTAGGTAACAACATAAGAAATATTATTTCTTAAAATCATAGCATCTTTTACAAATTTTGCTAATTTAATTAGTTCAAATTTATTCGTTGTATTCAACAATTGGTGGAATTTATAAACAGACGGCCTAACAAAGTAACATTTATTAAGATAATTTCTTCTAATATCATTTTACAAAGGGCATTTACAAACAAAATGAAACTCATCTTCGACATCTTATTCGTTACAACTAAGGCAATAACGTTCGTTTCGAGATATATTTTGACCAGCATATCTTCCAGTTTGAATTCTAAGTTGCAGACTCGAAGTTCGAAGCCTTGTGACGTAGTGTCTTAGTGATTTAGGTAGTAAATCTAAATAATTTTCGTTAACAAACATAGGCTTAAATACACGGTACATATCTCAAACAGAGCTACTTTCAACAGATCTAAACCACTCTTGTTTATAGGTATCAATAACAACATTTTTAAAATGTGGTATAAATATTTTAACATCAACAGAGCTTGGATTATTAAACACGTATGACAAACCGTAGATGTCTAACATTTTTTTTTATATTAGATACCCAATTAGAACGACCATTTAGGCAATCATTTAGAGCTTGACTATAAATTGATTTTAAAATTATGTTATCGGTTTGAATAAGCCAGAAAATAATAAGAATAAGAAATCAACCATGTGCAAGAGACTTTTAAATTTAATTTTGTTGAGAAAAGACATGAACAAAACGCACAAAACACTTTGATCTGCTATCGAAGCTTTTTGAAACATCCTGTTTGTAAAATCGTTAGAGTAATCCCTGGGACATCACTTAATCCTCTATTTTTCTAATGCATTCGTTATTAACCGTGTGAATAACAGAGCGTGGAAAGTTTTGTTCTGCAGGGGCATTATCAATCTCCACGCAGAGTTGTCGTTCCTTGCTCTCACATACAACTCTGCATAAGGCTCAGCACGCCATTTTGTCTACCAAATAGCTAAAACCGAACAAACGCATACAATGTATATTTGAGTGGATATTTAAGATCGCATGCATTTAATTAAGAAATATGACTTTTAAATGTACGATAAATCGTGCAAAAACTTGTGAGTTTTAATGCAACTCTTTGGAACTATTTTATTGCCCATTTACACAGATGTAATCATTCCACGCACTTCACAAATGTAAACAAGTGTACATATTTTTTATTGAGTGACGTTAGGCATTCCTTCGACGTATTTATGTATGTCGGTTTCTTAACATAAAAAACATATCAATTTTATAATAATTAATTAAGACTGATATAAGATATCATGGTATGAGATGGTTTTCTTTAGTGCAGTTAATGCAATGTAACCGTCGTGCAAGAGATTGTTTAGTATACTGTAACCTCACTGATGAACGCTTGGAATGATCATGACATGAATGAGACGCTTTCATAACAATAGTCCGTTCTGAGCCCAACACAGAGGTGAATGTAATGTGACCGTCGTGCAAGAGATTGGGGCATTATTTGAATACAAAATTAGCGACTTCTATACGCCGTTACGTACCGAATATTTCACATCTGGACTTTCCTTATGATTTGAACAAGCTTGATAATGAACTAGAATACGATTATATATTATAGTATTTAACAACGGGGTCGTATTGTTTAAGAGGATATTTGTTCGTTTTTCTTTTTTATTTACGCACTTGCTACCTATATATGCATGAAACCGGGTATGACTTAAAAATCTTTAACAGAGAATCATTAAAAACAAACATAAAAATCAGCGCATGTCGCCTGACATACAAACACGGTAACAAAACCTGGCATTTAGCAGGTTGTATACAGATTTCATAAATCAAGGTGTGTACAGTAATGTCTACAAAGTGCTGAGCATGCGATACGCAAGAACTTTTCTCGAGCACAGTCGAGTCAGTCTTCAAGTTGTCTATCACTGTCATGTGTATCTTACGATAATTTGCTTTTGTTTCAGAATAATATGTTCGACTTATATACAGTGAATAATTGCAAGAGAGTATTCTCTGATTGAAGTGAAACGTTAACACGTAACAGAATGTTACAAATCTACACGGCAAAGCCGCCAAAATTATTATTCTGACATTAACAACTCCATACGCTAAAAGCACAGGATATGTTTCCAAACGAGATCATGGGGCGCAACTCGCATTTGAAATTTGATCGTAAAACAAATCCATATAAAATTTACAATAATAAATTCGATCAATTTCGTAAGTACATTGTATTGGCAATATAAGTGGGCTTTACTACTGAATCCGGATAGGGCCAAGTTGAGTGTCGCGTGTCGACCTTCGAGGTCGACACACGACATTCAAGCGACATTCTCTCGACGCTCAATACGACGCGCGAAAATCATGCGACAACCAATATTTGAGTGTCACATATCGCGCTTGGTTTCAAAAAAAAAAAAATATCGCAGAAAATCTTGACTGTCGACTGGATTGTCGCGCGTCGTATCGAGCGTCGAGAGAATGTCGCTTAAATGTCGCTTGAATGTTGTGTGTCGACCTTCGAGCGCGACACGCGACATTTTCTCGACATTCTCTCGACGCACGATACGACCACGACATTCAATATGATATATCGCGAAAATGTCGCCTGTCGACCTAAAAATCACTAGGTCGACACACGACATTCTCTTGACGTACGACAATCTCTCGACGCACGATATGACACTCGCGCGATATATCGAGCAAATATCGCGCAAGTGTCGTATGTCGACCGGTGTGGGTACTGTGGGAGTAATTTTTTGATCTGCAAGCAAGGTGTTATAGTAACTTTTTCGGCTTTAGTAAAAATACCGGTATCTATTAGCAGAAATAACAGCAGCAGCCGCAGCAACAGCAGCAGCAGTAGCAGCAGCAGAAGCAGTAGCAGCAGAAGCAGCAGCAGCAGTAGCAATAGTAGCAGCAGAAGCAGCAGCTGCAGCAGCTGCAGCAGAAGTAGCAGTAGTAGCAGTAGCAGTAGTAGCAGCAGTAGCAGCAGTAGCAACAGTAGCAGCAGTAGCAGCAGTAGCAGG
>NC_068368.1:50015434-50092934 GCF_020536995.1 Dreissena polymorpha | reverse complement strand
TACTACTGCTACGACTACTACTACTACTGCTGCTACTGCTGCTACTCCTGCTTCCTCTGCTACTGCTGTTACTCCTGCTACTGCTTCTACTGCTGCTACTGCTGCTGATGCTGCTACTACTACTGCTGCTACTGCTGCTGCTGCTACTGCTGCTGCTGCTACTGCTGCTGCTGCTACTGCTTCTACTGCAGCTACTACTACTACTACAACAACTACTAATACTGTTACTACTGCTACTTCTGCTTCTGCTGCTACTGCTGCTTCTGCTACTACTGCTGCAGCTGCTGAAGCTGCTGCTACTGCTGCTACTGCTGCTACTGCTGCTGCTGCTGCTACTGCTGCTGCTACTGATGCTGCTGCTACTGCTTCTACTGCAGCTACTACTACTACTACAACAACTACTAATACTGTTACTACTGCTACTCCTGCTTCTGCTGCTACTGCTGCTACTGCTGCAGCTGCTGCATCTGCTGCTACTGCTGCTACTGCTGCTGAAGATGCCGCTATTTTTACTTAAGCTGAAAAAGTGACTATAACACCTTGCTTGCAGATGAATAAAAAATTTCTCCCACACCGGTCGACATACGACACTTGCGCGATATTTGCTCGATATATCGCGCGAGTGTCATATCGTGCGCCGAGAGAATGTCGTACGTCGAGAGAATTTCGTGTGTCGTCCTAGTGATTTTTAGGTCGACAGGCGACATTTTCGCGATATATCATATTGAATGTCGCGCGTCGTTTCGTGCGTCGAGAGAATGTCGAGAGAATGTCGAGTATCGCACTCGAAGGTCGACACACGACATGCAAGCGACATTCAAGCGACATTATCTCGACGCTCGATACGACGCGCGACAATTTAGTCGACAGTCAAGATTTTCTGCGATATTTTCTTTTAAAACCCAGCGCGATATGCGACACGCAAATATTGATTGTCGCATGATTGTCCCGCGTCGTATCGAGCGTCGAGAGAATGTTGCTTGAATGTCGTGTGTCGACCTCAAAGGTCGACACGCGACAATCAACTTGGCCCTATCCGGATTCCGTACTTTTCGGCAGCATAACTTTTTATTGACGTTAATAAGGTTACTGAGTGCAAATGGCACAGAAATGCTAAATTTGATTTGAAGCAGTTTCACCTACTAATGTGAACTGCATGATAGATAAGGGTTACTTCATACGTCGGGTATCTTCTAACAAATTATTTTTCCTGAACGGTTGGATATAACCCTTTTTTTCTTTGCATAATAATTTCAATGTATGACATTAGCCGTACATCTATTAGGAGTATTTTTGTAAAGTCCCCTATTAGGAGTAAAGTTGTTAAGTATCCTATAGGTAGCGGAATTGTAATCCTTTCTCGGGGACGTAATTGCATATAAGGACATCAATTAGGAGCATAGTTGTAAAGTCCCCCATTAGGAGAATAGTTGTAGTTGTTAAGTCCCCCATAAGCAGCATAGTCGTAGTCACCCATTCGGGGCATATATGGAAAATCGCCCATAAGGAGCTTAGTTGTAAAGTCTTATATTGCAAGCGGAATTGAAGTCCTTTAACGGGGACGTAGCGGAGCATAATTGTATGGTCAAATTATAAAACGGACTTTGATAAGTTACACAGCGCGGGGTATCGGTATCCCAAATGTGTCATTTAACTGCGACATAATTCACACTTTTCACTGTTATGTTATAAAACAATCGCGTCCTATAACGGTAATTTTGGTAATTCTTACCATTGAAGCTGCCCCTTGCGTTGGCCAAGATCACGATTCGGCTTTTGAAATAGTATGAATTCAATGCTTCTAACTAATCTTTCTTGAAACGGACTCTCCGAGCAATGACAATACTTAATCATATTTCGTTAAGCTTTTTTCGGAATAAACAAAACTCGTTGAAAGAATGTGAATATAGAAATTCGGCTTGTCCGGAAAGTTTGCGGACATGTCGTTAATAACCTTCGCACCCGATTACTCGATCGCTGATTTGTCGATCAATGTCTGTATTCTGATAACATTGATAGGTGGCCGAATTTCTATCACAGCACGGTCATTAGGAAGCAGCCTTCTTATGAAGAGTTGCCGAATTTCACCATATTCACGTATGCAAACACATTTAAGAATAAAGTAAAGGAATGTTAGCGCCTGTATATTAATTTCTGATCTAAGTGTGTAAAGCGCATCTATAAGAACATGCTGGTTTTGGGCTAGCTATCTAAATGGTGCGACAAAATTGTAATGTTTTTAGGCCGAGACCAGCTTAATTGAACATCTGAGTTCTTTCTTTTTGTGTAACTATATTATATTGTGGTTTTTATTCCAACATTTCAGTTTCGATGACCCACCGTACTTTATTGAAGAATAAAATTGTTTATTTGAAACAGAGAATTATGCATTTGCTTGTTGCGAATTCTTGATCATGATAAAGACGTTTTGATAGTTACGAGTTCTTTTGAAATTTAAATAAAATGCAGTCCGAGTTGCCCATGCAATTTATTATTTTTAATGACAAACACTATACATGTATTTAACATCGAAAATGGATGATATGGTTTCCTGGTTTCGTTTTTAAAAAAAAGTTCTTTTGGCAGACCTTTTATGTTTTGAATTGATACTTGTTATAAGGGGATTTCCTATTATATGCAGTGATTTTTTCTGCAAGGGCACTAAGTTTAATGTATAGTACATTAGTTGAGGGCGAGATTTTTTTATAGAAGATAACACCGATGAATTCACGCCTGTTCTTAAAGAGCGTATATTACTAACTGCCTGTTATCTTTCAGGGTCGTGTTTTTCCTGTAAGCGTGGCCAGTGCACGCACAGCCACATATTAATATAAGTGTATTTTACCGTGAGTACACACAAGGAAAACGCAGTAATCTATGGCACGCACAGCCACATATTAATATAAGTGTGTTTTACCGTGAGTACACACAAGGAAAACGCAGTAATCTATGGCACGCACAGCCACATATTAATATAAGTGTATTTTACCGTGAGTACACACAAGGAAAACGCAGTAATCTATGGCACGCACAGCCACATATTAATATAAGTGTATTTTACCGTGAGTACACACAAGGAAAACGCAGTAATCTATGGCACGCACAGCCACATATTAATATAAGTGTGTTTTACCGTGAGTACACACATGGAAAACGCAGTAATACATGCACTAACTGATGGAAATGAAATAGATATTTTATTTTATTTTTTCAAACACATTTTAGCTGTTTCTATAATTTAAAAAATGCTTAATATTTATTTTCTAAATTTATATTTATTGTTCACATAATGAAAGAAATAAATTGCGCAAATCAATTTGTTGAAATTAAAAGTTGAAATTAAAGAATGTGAACTTTCTAGAATGAGAAACTCATGATAGAAACTCTTGAGAAAAGTGCTTATAACTTAATATTTACATTCTTTCAAGAATATTAAAAATGAAGACCAATTCATATTAGAATTATCTTTTAAAAGTAATACATTAATTGTATCTGCACACAATAGTCATCTTTTTGCGAACATAACACATTTTATATACAAAATGTTTAAACAAAACAAATATATCATTTCAAACCAGCTTAATTAAAGCAAAAACGTATCGCACAAATACACCAGTTTTTACTCTAACCTATTTACTGAACACAATCTTCACTGCATAATTGTGAAGTTATTTTTCTGTGTAGAAATCGTTCTTCTTGTTGCTTTCCATTACACAACACATTGCAGGAATAAAATGTTGACGCTTCAAACGCACACGCTTGCCTTAATTCTTTAAGAATGTTTTTGTGTTTGTTGTTGTTTTTCGGATCATATTTACTGGTTAGTTAAAATTATGTATAAATCATAACTAACTATGCTGTTGGAATTCGATTAAGGACTTAAGAACGTGTAAAATGTACCTATGTAAAAGAAAGGTCAACTAATATATGTGAAACACCGTTATTGTTGTCATATACATATATATATATAACTTACCCGATTTATGATATCGGTAATCATGTTCCAGTTTGCTTCACTCGACACATAAATAATACTCAATTGAAAAAACAACAACAATACAATGCAGGTAATTCCAAGAATTCAGTAAAATTGACTTCCAATCAGAATGTTTAAGTTCCAGAACATCTTCTTTTGAAATGATAAATAATACTCATCAAGCTACAAACAAAAGTTTGTGTATAACATAAAATGACCTAGGTAAAAACGCGATAATTAAAGAAAGAAAGGTTAACTATGAACCCCTTCTTGTTTGGTTTACTGTAGATATTAAGACAGAATATAAGAGATCATGATTATCTTACACACTCAAAACGATGAATTGAAAAAAGCCAAATAAAAAGCAAAGTGACACATCTTATCAAAAGAAAAATTAAGCTGAATTTTATAACCACACTGTTCATAATAACAAACAATCCAAGTGTACATGAAAGAATATAAAATCACGTGATAAATCCCCGCGGATTTTCTTATTGAAGAGGTATGAGCTGTACGGCATGATTCTCATTAATTTAAATGAATTGATTCAAGGGATAAATATTTTCATTAAAGTTGCAGTTAGACTTTATGCTAATGTCAACAATCTCCAGCAAAATTAAGAAGCACAAGCCATACTTTAAGAACTATTCTTAACTGGCACATTAATATTGGTAATCAAGTTTAAAATAAAGTATATGTGAACTATTGATGTTGAACCAGCAGCTGAAAATAACTACTGGCAAAATAATTTCAATACAATTGAAGAATTACTACCAATCGCCGAACGGAAATTTGACTGGGTCCAAGAAAAGTTCTTATATAACCCTGCCTCCATTTCACACCAAGTAATGATAGTCGATTAAAATATTACTGTCATTAAACGTTATTAAAAGTCGTTATTTTATTTTTTATTTGACTGGAGACCATATTTATTAAAACAACCACTTTCATAAAAAGAACACATTTTCATTAATTTTACAACCCGGTTATCTTCCAAATCTACCATTTATCCCCACGGGAAGCTAACAATGGAGAGTGCTTGCATTATTTATAAAGGGACATAGAGAGATTTGACCTACTGATTTCTAACCTTATACACAAGTTTTAATGACGTCAGACAAAAATACACAATCAAAATCCGAAACTGTTTCAGACATTCTGAGACCATGGCCAAAAGAAAAGTTCAGGCATGTCATATGAATATTCATGTTGTTAGAAAAGTTTCTCGTTCAAATGTTTTACTTTACAAATCACATTATTTATTTGCTTTGACATCGTTATGATCATAATCAGACTAAACCGTCTGTCCGAATCATGTAATATCCGAAAGTGCAAGATTGTGTAAACTAACAATGTTAGAATCCATTAAGCAGAACAATACATTAATCGCGATAACGAAAAAATAAAATATCTGTTTTAGAATGTTTAAGAGGACGTTTTAGCCTGGTGCAATGTATCCTGTATCAAATCTCATCTGTTTCATTACTCATGTTCACATGATATTACTACTAGTTGCAATAATCCAACTCCCAGCTATTGACCCTCCGGGTCCTGGGAGTTGCAACTGGTTGCGCGATTTACCATAGCAAAATCACCGCCTGAAATCCGGGCGGTCATTTATTGGTAAAAATAGCAACATGAACTATTTCCTGGCATGAATTAACACAAATAGATCGTCAATATATCTATAATGAGCAAATTAAGATAACTTACATAATATGGTGTGCTCGCAGAAGAAAGATTTTAAACAAAGTTTCAAACACGTCAATCGTAAATGTAAATGTCAACTTGTTTGCATATGGAACAGTTTTTATTAACCAAAAGAAAAATTAAAGGATCTAACGCGGTGTGTTTACAACAACATGTACCAATAAACGGTTTACCTATGCTTTTCTCCGAACATACAATTTATGTTTTTAAGAAAGGTTATTTTCAAATATTAAATATTTGTTTTAAATGGACAGAAATTTTATATATAATTTGTTCAAATTTTACTTAATACTTATGTTAATTGTATATGAATAGCGGTCAGATCTGCCGTAAGGGAATTATAATACAACATCTACAGCAGCAACATGTATAAGCTCTAAAGCATGCAATTGCTTTTAGCCATATACAAAATAGAAAATAACAAAAGTGTAATGCATGGATTATAAGAATTATGATTTCCCCAGGCGATTTTAGCCCAGCGGGCTAAAATGCGAGCTTGAAATTCTCACAAGCGCTTGCTGTCTGCATTCGGCCAATGTTCAATCAAAACATGCACGCTCTTATCAGCGGTGTGTGCATAAGGGGCTTAGATAACATGTATGAACGATTTACGGGTCGTTCATGGGGATCAATTATGGTGTTTGTCCCCTAATAATGGCCGATAATGATCTATTATTACCGGTACATGTGGAGTAAGAGCAATTAAAGATATGCTCAAATTGTTTGTTTCTTCTCTTTTAATAGTTTAAACCTATTTATTGTAGCTCAATTGCATTGAAAGCCATAGGCTTATATAAACGCTCTCGAGTCCGTTTCCTGGGACTAGAACCAGTACTTGGTGTCTTTAAGGGGAGATCGAAGGAACGCTCACAGTGGGGTTTTAACCCGTGACCTCCCGATCTCTAGGCGGACACCATATCCACTACGCCACAGCGATCTTTTAAATATTTTATTTTTTACGACTATTGCAAAAAATAAAAAGTATAAAGAACTTGCTTCAAAAAGAAACCGTGACTGATGTGTGTTGCGGTTGTGCGTAATTTAAGTTATAAATACAATTAATTGGAATCAAACGTCTTATTTGATTGCTCTCGACCATTAACAGTAACATTTCTACTCAAAATCATAGAACATTTCATACAATTGTTTGTAAAATAAACCTAACCAATTAAAAATCAGTGTTCTTTATGGCAATTGCCGAAATTTCAACGCCAGATGTGGACTGGTAAAATAGATGTTTGTAGATACAAAATGCTCGTTTTCATTATTGTTTTGCATATCTATTCATACCACACATGGACACTAAAATGGTGTTCGTGTGTCGTATGAATAGATATATTCACGGGAATTAATTGTGGCAACAAATAAATAAACACAAGCATTTTGTATCTACAAAAATCTATGTAATCAAATCACATCTAGCGTCGAAATTTTGGATATTGCTATAAGGAACACTGATTGTTAAGGTGTTAACTTTATTTTACGAAAAACTTAACAAAATTTTCGTTGATTTTGAGCGTTATAGAGACTTTAAAATGTGTTTGAATTATTTTCTTAACGGCGACAATAGCTTAACAGTACCAATATTTAATATATTCAGATCCAATAGATAAATAGTTTCTTTTAATTAACGAAATTCGCTATATACCTGCAACACATTTTTCTTTAGTCTTTGTGCATGACAGAATACAATCTAATAAACGACCAGTAGTTGGAAGCAAGATTGTCCATGGGTCACAGAAAGTTTTTCAATATTTTTTTTGCTTTCTGTTTATTTTGGTTGTTATTTAATATTATAATATATGACTTGAATGAAATGAACTGAGGACAAATACATAAATATTAAAAGAAATGTTGTGATTTGGTAGCTCCAAAGTAGTGTGGATTTTGATTTATAACATTTAGAAAGTATATGAAGAATTCGACACCAACCGCCTGCCGCAGTGCCTGACCAAATTCCTGGGGAAATGCCAGTATATACATATTATTCGCTTGTTATTCTTGTTTGTTTATCATAACATTTTAATCAGTGACAATAATCAAATGAAAAATCTCTCCAAAACACCAAAACATCCGCATTTTGCACAGCAACTGGAACAACGCTGACAAAGATCACACTCACATACAGAACAATTCTTTAAAACGCAACCTTCCCTAACGCATAACACACTTTCACCCATCTCTTTAGTCAACAAAGTCTTTAATACAGACAGCCTTAAGCACTCAACACTCTTAAACATCTCTCTCAGTCAACTGTCTCCCACTAACGAACGACCACACTGATAGACAACGGCAAGGGACAGGTTCTATATGCTTTTATTTTAATATGTATTTCAATATTTACACACATTATCAAAGCTTTACAATATGTACACTAGGAGACATACATCTATACACTGTTATTTTAATATTTATTTCATAATGACACACAGTATCAAGCTTTACAATATGTACATTAGTAGACATACATCTATATACGTTTATGCTAATATTTATTTCATTCTGTTAATTAATTAAGTACTAAATTGTATAGCATGAAAAAATAAAATATTTATTAAGTATTCCATACTACAGCCTTATCTCTAGGCAACCCCTTTCAGTAATAGCTTTATCTACCCCTCGATAATCAGTACCCTCATCAGCTCTGAAATGGCCTATTGCCTTATCAAAGACATTCGCACGTGTTAATCCTTTGTCAATGCACCGCAGAGTACATAAAAGGGCGGTAGACTTGCTAAGCATGTAAGAACACCCGACACTACATCCAGATTTTATCCGGATTTTCAGTTCAATTAGCATACAGCGCAATAACTGTTTATACAATGCCGTATCTAAAAGCACGGACTCTGCCACTTATCCGATCGCAGCGAGAATACAGTAATAAGAATGTGTCATAATTCAAACTACACTGATATGCGGCGCAATACAATTTCAACTGCTACCACAAGACATCATCAGATACTACAGTTAAAACAATTTGTGCAGTGTAACCTTTTCTTTTGCTTTGCTCAAATCGACAATTCACAACTTCCGCCATAAACGATTTGTTATCAACTTTATGTTTTGAGCATTTCTCAACAAAATACACGCAAATTGATGTCGATTGCAACAGGTATTGTGTTTGTAACAATGTATTAGGTTGATTTAACTCGATTTTATGTACATATGTGAGACATTATTTTTTTACATTGAATTTAATTTTAACAAGAAGAACTATGAGCTGTACGTATGTACTCATAAAAGCTCAGAGCATTCAAGAAGAACTAATATTACTACATACTTTGTGGGCTTAAATGGGTTGTAAGGAGCTCAAAACCTTATGAGTACCGTAATTACTCTATATTTTCGGACACTTAAAAATAATATATTTTTGTGTGTCTGAAAACTTACATACCAACAATATTCACAAAATACAGGTGTCCGAAAACTTAAAGTCGAAAATTGAAGTGTCCGAAAAGAGCGTCAATTGTATCAACGACTACCGGTAATAGCACGCGCTTGTAAAATTATTAAATACCATGCCGTATAGTATAAATTACTGTTATATATGTTTGCACTGCATTTTAAATAATTTTAAATGCTTAATTTATTTGACAAAAAGTTACTACAAGGTTGTACTTAATGACCAAAGAGTTCAAAGATGAGCATGTGATGTACCGATACTCGCTAGTATGAACCTGAAATTAACACAATAAGAAAGCAAACTATGAATTCTTTGTTTCCTAATTTCCGATAGTTGTTGTCTAACACCTTCCATTGTTTGTAAAACTTGCAATAGGGTGCATCACACTTTAAAGCGTTTAGTATTTGTCACAGTTATTTTAAACTGAGAAGGGGTAGTACGATTGCGGTAGATAATTGAACTGTTAATTGGCACTACCCCTGGTAATTGTCATTATAGGGCTTATGCTATCGGGCAAAACCATTGTTTAATATCGGTTTACAAGGTTATTTACCCAATAACGCAAATGTAATGGTTCGTTGCCCTCAGGCATGCACCTGCCATGTTTTATGATGTTAATCTGGTTGTAAAACCCCATGATCGAAGTGTCATTAGATATCGAAAACAGGACCGAAATTTGGTAAAATAACACTGTACAATATACTGTCCGAAAACTAAGATACATTAATTATGGACGAAAACTCGTGTGTCCGAAAAGTAAGAGACATGAAAAATAATTATTTTTCCTTAAAAAAGGGGTGTCCGAAAACTTAAAGTGTCCGAAAACATACACTAATTCGGTAAATACAATTTTAAGAGCACGCTGATTAAATCATGAGATTAAAAGCATTAAGAAAGAATAATGTTTTTTACCGTAATTACTCTATGTTTTCAGACACTTAAAAATAATAAAAAAAATTCGTGTCCGAAAACTTAGATACGAAAAATATTCACAAAATACATGTGCCCAAAAACTTAGAGTTGAAAATTGAAGTGTCCGAAAATAACGTCAATTGTATCAACAACTAACGGTAATAGCACGCGCTTGTAAAATACCATGCCATACATTATAAATTACAGTTATATATGTTTGCACTGCATTTTAAATGATTTTAAATGCTGAATTTATTTGAAAAAGTTACTACAAGGTTGTACTTTGACCAAAGAGTTCAAAGATGAGCATGTGATGTACAGATACTCGCTAGTATGAACCTGTAATTAACGCAGTAAAAAAAGTAAACTATGAATTTTTTGTTTGTTCATTTCCAATAGTTGTTGTTTAACATCTTCCATTGTTCGTAAAACTTGAGATAGGGTGCATCACACTTTGAAGCGTTTAGTATTTGTCACAGTTATTTTACTGAGAAGGGGTAGTACCATAGCAGAAGTTTATTGAACTGTTAATTGGCACTACCCCTGGTAATTGTCATAACCCTTATGCTATCGGGCGAAACCATTTATGTTTAACTGGTTTACAAGGTTATTTACCCAATAATGCTAATGTAATGGTCCGTTGCCGTCAGGCATGCACCTTCCATGTTTTATGATTTTAATCTGGTTGTAAAACCCCATGATTGAAGTGTCATTAGATATCGAAAACATGACCGAAATTTGGTAAAATAGCGCTGTAAAATATACTGTCCAAAAACATAGAGACATTAATTATGGACGAAAACTCGTGCGTCCGAAAAATAAGAGTCACGAAAAATAATTATTTTTGCTAAAAAAGGGGTGTCCGAAAACTTAGAGTGTACGAAAACATAGAGTAATTACGGTATTGGCCTGCACTTGGTAAATGATGTTTATCCTTCAGAAAAAAGAAGTAGTGGTTTATCCTTCATGTTTAAGAAATTTTTATTAAAAAGAAATAGTGCAAAATGCAAGTGGGAATGATGCTTCGGGATAATAGCTGTTATCAATATTAGTTTGGTGTGAACCTACCTCATAGTCAACGATTTTCCCTCCTGCTGATGCAGCTGAAGTTTTTTTTTTGTGTACTTTTTAATAATTTGTTTCATTGAACACTTATTATTTATAATGTCATTACATTCATATTGATTGTTGATGCTTTTATGTAGAGACAAATAAATTGTAAGTTCATGTCAAATTGCTTTGCTACAAGAAATTGGTATTAATTTTTTAGGCGTAGTGTAAATTCAGTCTCATTCAAAAAATAGCTCTGAATCCACATTTGATTATTAATTTATTTGGTATAGTCACATTTTTATCCGAGTCAAAAGACAGCACTTAAAAGTCCATTACAAAAAAATATCTTAGATACTTATTAAACAAGGGATTGATGTACTGGCACTTTGAAACCACTAGCTGGCTTATAAATGATGTTCAAATTTTAAATATAAAAATATCAGCCATTTTGTTTTCACCTGCCAGGCAGTTAGCTAAGGTCATATATATTGAAAATAAATTAAATATAAACTGACTGCAGAAAGCACAGGCTAATCTGAGTCGGGGACAACACTTTTTGCACATACATTTGTATTAAACCACATTTTCCCAAAATGCAGCTCATATGTATTGACACTGTTTTATTGTTTTATATGTAGGTGTCTTTTGTGATCCGTGATGAAGTTGAACGCCATCACAGGTCTGGGGTAAACGCCCTGCAGTTTGATCCACAGTTAAACAGATTGTACTCCGCTGGACGAGATTCCATTATACGCATTTGGAACACCTCAAGAGCAACTAATAAGGTGCAGTTTAATTATTGATGCAATGTTTTTATCACCTTTGATTTGTAATGAGTATATTGAATGATTTGTATGCCTTGGAAGGTATGCATAAAGTTTCAGCACTTTCTGTTAGTCTGTCAGTTTGTCTGCTGTTTTTAGCTTTAGCTCTTAAACTAAACCAGTTTCCGTTTTAAACTTACTTAATGTATAAGCTCAAAATTGAGGTTATCTCAAAAACTTCACATATCTAGCCAGGCACTTAGGAGTTATATGTGTCTGGAGGTCTCACAGAAATTCCTGTCTCGGCCATTGACCAATTTTGAAACGACTTAAAAGTTATCATAAATTTAAACTACCATCACCAGTGTTCTTAAGAAAAATTTGACAAGCAGTTACATTTGCAAAGTAGCCGGCGACTAAGCAATTTAACGGGTGAACTTGCGCCATTTCAATATATATTTTTGGGAAAGTAGCCGGCATCTTGATTGAGTGTAACTGGTAAAATCGCCGGCTGCCGGTGCTTCTGGAGAACACTGCCATCAGAGGAGTTGTTGCATACAATACCTGTTGCCTACCTCAAAGGTCAAGGTCACACTAAGAGGTCAAAGTTCAAATTAAGCCATTAGCAACTTGCCCTTACGGTTACTTTGTCATTCAGCATGCAATTTTAAAATATAATTTACCACAAATGACCTCATTAGAGTTTTGAGAAAAACATGGAATGTTGGATCGTCCATGTCCTTTGTTTACTTTCAATATAATTCTTGTATGGATTCTAGCTGCCTGCTATAGACAGAAAGCATTGTATCATTGAATGATTATTCGTAAACTTGTTTAATAAAAGAATACATTTTTTTAGACTTATTGAGTTTCACAAGAATTACTTTTCAAATGAACTGTTGTTGGTGTTCTGGTAAATAAAATGTTTTCCAATATTACAGGATCCATATGTGTTGTCAATGGAGCACCACACTGACTGGGTAAACGACATTATCCTCTGCTGTGGGGGCAGAACATGTGA
Source organism: Dreissena polymorpha (assembly GCF_020536995.1). NCBI lineage: Eukaryota > Metazoa > Mollusca > Bivalvia > Myida > Dreissenidae > Dreissena > Dreissena polymorpha. Next base: position 50,080,095 of record NC_068368.1, on the reverse strand, counting down.
GTATTCATGGTCATCATTTGTTTGATTTCCTCAGTGAGAGCCTCATGTTCAAATATTAAAAAGAAGAGGGCATCAACCTGCTGCCTTAAGGTCCCACCCAGCTCTTTTTTATGTGATCAAATTATTTCACAGCAAATTGTATGTGATGTTATCATAATTATAATAAATTAACTAAATTGTCAGAGCTAAACTTGTATTAATTACAGAAACATTGTTTTGAATTACAATACATGTTATATGAACTGTTTAAAATATTATATTTTATATGTTTAAAATATGTCATTGTGATGATATGACAGCCAGCTTTAGTGCTCTCTTAACACACTGTCCTTTTTAAACCCTGGCTGGAGACTTGCTCATTGTATATAAAATTTCAAGGCACTGAATTATCGAGAAGAAGTCTAAAAAAATATTAGTCACTTACCCCATATGCAGGAGATGGTAGAATCAATTGCAAGGGATGTACATTTATTGATTTAATACGTGTTGTTTGATCTTGTATGCAATAACTTTTTTATACATCTGGTAAAACACCTGATTTTTTATGGACATATCATCAGACTCCTTTTGCACAGGATTTTCTTGAGCAAATTTTTGCTAGTTATGGCAAATCTTGTCTTATTTTGTCTAGTTATTGTAAATATTTTAGCCATTTTAAAGGTGGGGGGGGGGGCGAAAGTTATGAAGGAAAAGATTATGCCAAAGAAAATTGTAATGAGCCAAATTTGTTAATTTGTAGTCGTTTGCTTAATTGATGAATGTCAGAGTAAGTCCTGTATGTTTGGAAGTGTGGTAGTCAGTGTTAATGTGAATTGCATAATTTTCCCATAATTGTGAGAAATGGTTGCTATGACAACACTCTGGTTTGTTTCCAGTGATATCAGCCTCCTCAGATACCACAGTAAAGGTGTGGAATGCACACAAGGGCTTCTGTATGTCTACACTGAGAACTCACAAGGTAACTCTCCCCATTATAGCATGTCCACGCTGAGAATTCACAAGGTAACTCTCCCCATTATAGCATGTCCACGCTGAGGACTCACAAGGTAACTCTCCCCAATCTAGCATGTTCACGCTGAGGATTCACAAGGTAACTCGCCCCATTATAGCATGTCCACGCTGAGGATTATCAAGGTAACTCTCCCCATTATAGCATGTCCATGCTGAGGACTCACAAGGTAACTCTCCCCATTATAGCATGTCCACGCTGAGGATTCACAAGGTATCTCTCCCCATTATAGCATGTCCACGCTGAGGACTCACAATGTAACTCTCCCCATTACAGTATGTCCACGCTGAGGATTAACAATGTAACTCTCCCCATTATAGCATGTCCTAGCTGAAAACTCACATGGTAACTCTCCCCATTATAGCATGTCCACGCTGAGGACTCACAAGGTAACTCTCCCCATTATAGCATGTCCACGCTGAGGATTCACAAGGTAACTCTCCCCATTATAGCATGTCCACACTGAGAACTCACAAGGTAACTCTCCCCATTGTAGCATGTCCATGCTGAGGACTCACAATGTAACTCTCCCCATTACAGCATGTCCATGCTGAGGATTCACAAGGTAACTCTCCCCATTATAGCATGTCCACGCTGAGGACTCACAATGATACTCTCCCCATAAAAGCATGCCACGCTGAGAACTCACAATGTAACTCTCCCCATTATAGCATGTCCACGCTGAGGACTCACAAGGTAACTCTCCCTATTATAGCATGTCCACGCTGGGGATTCACAAGGTAACTCTCCCCATTATAGCATGTCCACGCTGGGGATTCATAAGGTAACTCTCCCCATTATAGCATGTCCACGCTGAGGACTCACAAGGTAACTCTCCCCATTATAGCATGTCCACGCTGAGGACCCACAAATTAACTCTCCATTATAGCATGTCCACGCTGAGGACTCACAAGGTAACTCCCCATTATAGCATGTCCACGCTGAACACTCACAAGGTAACTCTCCCCATTATAGCATGTCCATGCTGCGGACTCACAAGGTACCTCTCCCCATTATAGCATGTCCACGCTGAGGACTCACAAGGTAACTCTTCCCATTATAGAATTTCCACGCTGAACACTCACAAGGTAACTCTCTCCATTATAGCATGTCCACGCTGAGGACTCACAAGGTAACTCTTCCCATTATAGCATGTCCACGCTGAATACTCACAAGGTAACTCTCCCCATTATAGCATGTCCATGCTGAGGATTCACAATGTAACTCTCCCCATTATAGCATGTCCAGGCTGAGGACTCACAATGTAACTCTCCCCATTGTAGCATGTCCACGCTGAGGATTCACAAGGTAACTCTCCCCATTATAGCATGTCCACGCTGAGGACTCACAATGTAACTCTCCTTATTATAGCTGGCGATGTCCACACTGAGGATTCACAAGGTAAATCTCCCCATTATAGCATGTCCACGCTGATGACTCACAAGGTAACTCTCCCCATTCTAGCATGTCCACGCTGAGGACTCACAAGGTAACTCTCCCCATTAAAGCATGTCCACACTGAGGATTCACAATGTAACTCTCCCCATTATAGCATGTCCACGCTGAGGACTCACAAGGTAACTCCCCATTATAGCATGTCCATGCTGAGGACTCACAATGTAACTCTCCTCATTATAGCATGCCACGCTGAGGACTCACAAGGCAACTCTCCCCATTATAGCATGTCCATGCTGAGGACTCACAAGGTAACTCCCCATTATAGCATGTCCACGCTGAGAATTCACAATGTAACTCTCCCCATTATAGCATGTCCACGCTGAGGACTCACAAGGTAACTCCCCATTATAGCATGTCCACGCTGAGGACTCACAAGGTAACTCTCCCAATTATAGCATGTCCACGCTGATGAATCACAAGGTAACTCTCCCCATTATAGCATGTTCATGCTGAGGACTCACAAAACTCACAATGTAACTCTCCCCATTATAGCATGTCCACGCTGAGGACTCACAAGGTTACTCTCCCAATTATAGCATGTCCACGCTGAGGAATCACAAGGTAACTCTCCCCATTATAGCATGTTCATGCTGAGGACTCACAAAACTCACAATGTAACTCTCCCCATTATAGCATGTCCATGCTGAGGACTCACAGTGTAACTCTCCCCATTATAGCATGTTCATGCTGAGGTCTCACAAGATAACTCTCCCCATTATAGCATGTCCATGCTGAGGACTCACAAGGTAACTCTCCCCATTATAGCATGTTCATGCTGAGGTCTCACAAGGTAACTCTCCCCATTATAGCATGTTCATGCTGAGGTCTCACAAGGTAACTCTCCCCATTATAGCATGTCCATGCTGAGGACTCACAAGGTAACTCTCCCCATTATAGCATGTCCACACTGAGGATTCACAAGGTAACTCTCCCCATTATAGCATGTCCACACTGAGGATTCACAAGGTAACTCTCCCTATTATAGCATGTCCACGCTGAGGACTCACAGTGTAACTCTCCCCATTATTGCATGTCCATGCTGAGGACTCACAAGGTAACTCTCCCATTACAGCATGTCCACGCTGAGGACTCACAATGTAACTCTCCCCATTACAGCATGTCCACGCTGAGGACTCACAATGTAACTCTCCCCATTATAGCATGTCCACGCTGAGGATTCACAATGTAACTCTCCCCATTATAGCATATCCACGCTGAGGATTCACAGTGTAACTCTCCCCATTATAGCATGTCCACGCTGAGGACTCACAAGGTAAATCTCCCCATTATAGCATGTCCACGCTGAGGATTCACAAGGTAACTCTCCCCATTATAGCATGTCCTTGCTGAGGATTCACAATGTAACTCCCCATTATAGCATGTCCATGCTGAGGACTCACAATGTAACTCTCCCCATTATAGCATGTCCATGCTGAGGACTCACAAGGTAACTCTCCCCATTATAGCATGTCCACGCTGAGGATTCACAAGGTAACTCTCCCCATTATAGCATGTTCACGCTGAGGACTCACAAGGTAACTCTCCCCATTATAGCATGTCCACGCTGAGGATTCTCAATGTAACTCTCCCTATTATAGCATGTCCATGCTGAGGATTCACAAAGTAACTCTCCCCATTATAGCATGTCCACGCTGAGGACTCACAAGGTAACTCTCCCCATTATAGCATGTCCACGCTGAGGATTCACAATGTAACTCTCCCCATTATAGTATGTCCATGCTGAGGACTCACAAGGCAACTCTCCCCTTTCTAGCATGTCCACGCTGAGGATTCACAAGGTAACTCTCCCCATTATAGCATGTCCACGCTGAGAACTCACAAGGTAACTCTCCCTATTATAGCATGTCCATGCTGAGAACTCACAAGGTAACTCTCCCTATTATAGCATGTTCATGCTGAGGACTCACAAGGTAAATCTCCCCATTATAGCATTTCCTTTCTGAGGACTCACAATGTAACTCTCCCCATTAAAGCATGTCCATGCTGAGGTCTCACAAGGTAACTCTCCCCATTATAGCATGTCCACGCTGAGGATTCACAAGGTAACTCTCCCCATTATAGCATGTCCTTGCTGAGGATTCACAATGTAACTCCCCATTATAGCATGTCCATGCTGAGGACTCACAATGTAACTCTCCCCATTATAGCATGTCCATGCTGAGGACTCACAAGGTAACTCTCCCCATTATAGCATGTCCACGCTGAGGATTCACAAGGTAACTCTCCCCATTATAGCATGTTCACGCTGAGGACTCACAAGGTAACTCTCCCCATTATAGCATGTCCACGCTGAGGATTCTCAATGTAACTCTCCCTATTATAGCATGTCCATGCTGAGGATTCACAAAGTAACTCTCCCCATTATAGCATGTCCACGCTGAGGACTCACAAGGTAACTCTCCCCATTATAGCATGTCCACGCTGAGGATTCACAATGTAACTCTCCCCATTATAGTATGTCCATGCTGAGGACTCACAAGGCAACTCTCCCCTTTCTAGCATGTCCACGCTGAGGATTCACAAGGTAACTCTCCCCATTATAGCATGTCCACGCTGAGAACTCACAAGGTAACTCTCCCTATTATAGCATGTCCATGCTGAGAACTCACAAGGTAACTCTCCCTATTATAGCATGTTCATGCTGAGGACTCACAAGGTAAATCTCCCCATTATAGCATTTCCTTTCTGAGGACTCACAATGTAACTCTCCCCATTAAAGCATGTCCATGCTGAGGTCTCACAAGGTAACTCTCCCCATTATAGCATGTCCATGCTGAAGACTCACAAGGTAACTCTCCCCATTATAGCATGTTCATGCTGAGGACTCACAAGGTAACTCTCCCCATTATAGCAGGCTATGTCCACACTGAGGACTCACAAGGTAACTCTTGCCATTACAGCAGGCCCTTTCCTGGCCATTTTGTGTAAAACACAATTTCAGGATTGTAATTTTTTTGCACAAAAAGTCTTCTTTATTTGGAAAAATAATTTAATATAACCCTTTAAAATTATAATATTATAAGAAAAAAAATGAATTTAAAACTATTATATATTTATATGCTTTATAATCTGCAATTGAAATAAAATTGAGATGGAATACTCATTAGACACTTCTTTTTAGTATAAAAGAAAAAATTAAAATCGGGATTTATTTTTCAAATTGGGATTTTTGTTACCATTTCACTTTGGGAATGGGTCCCTTTAACGGACCGTTGAAAGCGCTGGAAAAGGCCTGTATAGTGACTGTAGTTTCTTTTCAAATATGTTGTTGGGAGCTCATGCTGCTGAGATGTCTTTTAGACATTTATCTGGCTTTATGCAAGTGCGTAGCATAATCCACATGATTTTTGCGATATTTTGAAGACAATCTAAACATACAGACAATCTGGATATCTTAATTCCCTGTATATTTCGTATCTGTTTTGATAATTTGACAATCGGTTGATGACAAGTCTCTACTTTTCAAAGTCTTTGACAAAGTTGCTTGTCAGATAAGCACAGTTTTGACACTGCCCGTTTCTTCATATATGGCAGGACTATGTAAAGGCTCTGGCATATGCCGACTCTACTTTTAAATAGACCAAGTAGAGGCTTTGACACTTACAAATTTGCTCGTCATATAAACACAGTTTTTACGTTGCCAGTTTCTTCATATACACAGGGCAATGTTAAGGCTCTAGCCTATACCATTGCCTATTTCTTCATATTAACAGGACTATGCGACAGCTCCAGCATATGCCAAGCACAGTTTTAAAATTGCCCATGTCTTCATCTATTCAGGCCTATGTTATGGCTCAGGCATATGTCAAGCACAGTTTTAACATTGCCCATTTCTTCATGTACACAAGACTTTGTGAAAGATCAAGCCTGCCCCAATCACATATATGAAATTGCCCATTTCTTCATGTACACAAGACTTTGTGGAAGATCTAGCCTGCCCCAATCACATATATGAAATTGCCCATTTCTTCATGTACACAAGACTTTGTGGAAGATCTAGCCTGCCCCAATCACATATATGAAGTTGCCCATTTCTTCATGTACACAAGACTTTGTGGAAGATCTAGCCTGTCCCAATCACATATATGTCATTGCCCATTTCTTCATGTGCACAAGACTTTGTGGAAGATCTAGCCTACCCCAATCACATATATGTCATTGCCCATTTCTTCATGTACACAAGACTTTGTGGAAGATCTAGCCGGCCCCAATCACATATATGTCATTGCCCATTTCTTCATGTACACAAGACTTTGTGGAAGATCTAGCCTGCCCCAATCACATATATGAAATTGCCCATTTCTTCATGTACACAATACTTTGTGGAAGATCTAGCCTGCCCCAATCACATATATGTCATTACCCATTTCTTCATGTACACAAGGCTTTGTGGAAGATCTAGCCTGCCCCAATCACATATATGAAATTGCCCATTTCTTCATGTACACAATACTTTGTGGAAGATCTAGCCTGCCCCAATCACATATATGTCATTGCCCATTTCTTCATGTACACAAGACTTTGTGGAAGATCTAGCCTGCCCCAATCACACATATGTCATTGCCCATTTCTTCATGTACACAAAACTTTGTGGAAGATCTAGCCGGCCCCAATCACATATATGTCATTGCCCATTTCTTCATGTACACAAGACTTTGTGGAAGATCTAGCCTGCCCCAATCACATATATGAAATTGCCCATTTCTTCATGTACACAAGACTTTGTGGAAGATCTAGCCTGCCCCAATCACATATATGTCATTGCCCATTTCTTCATGTACACAAGACTTTGTGGAAGATCTAGCCTGCCCCAATCACATATATGTCATTGTCCATTCCTGCATGTACACAGGACTATGTGAAGGCTCTAGCCTACGCCAAGGACAAGGAGCAGGTGGCCTCTGCCGGTCTGGACAGATCCATCTACCTGTGGGATGTGAACACCCTCACCGCCCTCACTGCATCCAACAACACAGTCACAAGTACTGTATTAAATTGCCATGTGTTTTTTGTGTGTTTAATTTTGGGCCGATATTAAGCCCCAGTCCCGAAATCAACACGTGTTTATTGACCCCAATGACTGCCTAAAATAGCCAATTTTAGGTTTAGACAAAAACACTGACTTGGTTATAGGGAAAACTGGCATTCAAATATTGTCTGTCTTACTGTCTGCCCATAGACACAAACTTGTTGTACATAGATTTCCTACTGTTTTAAATTTACAACTTTAAAACTTGCATGAACTGTTCCTTAAGATATGAAATAGTGCATGTGCACATTTATTGTAATCCTATGATAAATATTCAAAAGTTATGGTTCCTGTTCAGGCTAATCTGGGACGACACTTTAGGCACATGCATTAAGCCCTGTTTTCCCAAAGCAAGGCTCAAATATTGTTTTCAGCCTCCAGCCTGAATGGCAACAAGGACTCCATCTACTGCCTGGCAATGAATCCCTGGGGCACGGTGATTGTGTCAGGCTCCACAGAGAAGGTGCTGCGCGTGTGGGACCCCCGTACCTGTGTCAAAATGATGAAACTCAAGGGTCACACTGACAACGTGAAGGCGGTAGTGCTGAACAGGGATGGCAGTCAGGTTGGTAGACAATAGGCTTTGTTTAGTAAATCGAGTCGTGTTCTGAGAAAACAGGGCTAAATGCATGTGCTAATCAGGGACGACACTTTCTGCTGTTATGACATTTTTCGTTTAAATGAAGTCTCTTCCTAGCAAAAATCCAATTAAGGCGGAAAGTGTCGTCCCTGATAAGCCTGTGTGGACTGCACAGGCTAATCTGGGATGACACTTTACGCACATGCATTAAGCCCAGTTTTCTCAGAACAAGACACAATTTAGCCTTGATCTGGGACAACCAGGCTTAATTTATGTGTGATAAATGTCATCATTTATTGCTGGTACACTTCCTGCCTAGGCTGGATTTGGGTGTAGAAAATTCAAACACTTCCTTTAAAAGAAAAAAATACCATAAAAGCTGAAAGTGTCATCCCAGATTAGCTTGTACAGACTGCACAAGCTAATCTGGCATGACACTTTATGTGCATGCATTAAGCCCAGTTTTCCCAGAACAAGGCTAAATACATCATGTATCCTTATCACCAAATCTTTGCAAAGAACCATCTTATCCATGAATGCAAACCATGCTGGAACATTTAATGCACCAATGTGCATGCTTTAAAAATATTAATGCCAAATATATGTTTGTATGTCCTCCAGTCTATACTGGGCGACATATTGTTTTTGCCCTGTCTGTTGGTTTGCTGGTTTGTTTGTTGGTTTGCGTCAATTTTTAACATTTGCCATAACTTTTGCAATATTGAAGATAGCAACTTCATATTTTGCATGCATGTGTATCTCATGAAGCTGCACATTTTGAGTGGTGAAAGGTCAAGGTCATCCTCCAAGGTCAAAAGTCAAATATATGGGTCAAAAACGCTCATGTAATATACACTATAACTTCTTAACAACTTCTCATATGCATGGAGCTGCACATTTTGCGTGGTGAAAGTTCAAGGTCATCCTTCAAGGTCAAAGGTCAACTATATGGGGGGACATAGTGTTTCGCAAACACATCTTGTTTTTAGCTCACCTGAGCACAACATGCTCATGGTGAGCTTTTGTGATTGCCTTTTGTCCGTCGTGCGTTGTCCGTTGTGCGACGTCAACATTTGCCTTGTTCACTCTCTAGAGGCCACATTTATTGTCCAATCTACATGAAATTTGGTCAGAAGATTGGTTTCAATGATATCTTGGATGAGTTCAAAAATGGTTACGTTTGCTTGAAAAACATGGCTGCCAAGGGACGAGGCATTTTTCCTTATATGGCTATAGTAAAATCTTGTTAACACTCTAGAGGCCATATTTATTGTCTGATCTTCATGAAACTTGTTCAGAAGATTCATCCCAATAATATCTTGGACGAGTTCGAAAATGATGCCGGTTGGTTGAAAACATGGCCGTCCGGCAGGGCTTTTTTTCCTTCTTTGTGATTGGCCGTGGACGGACATTTCACAATTTTGACACAGCCAATTCACAAACCTGACATGGCCGTGAATATTTACAAAAACGGCCGTTTTAAATCGTGAAAAACAGACTTTTTGTGCTCAAAACTGTCAAAAACGGCCATTTCATAACAGAAATATAAGTTTCATAACCTCATTTTTAATTCTGAATTCTCAAAAAATTGTCGACTCGCCTTACCGATGTTTGCTTGTTTTAATCGATTTTTAAGTGTTGTGAAACCGGCGTAAATAGTAAAAGCTCTGCCTAGCAACGTCAGTATCAAAAAAATGGCGACGCGGAACACTCGTTACTACACGAAGAAAATTTACTGCAAAATAATCCCAATTTATTGAAAGTTGGGATACAGTGAAGAAACAAAAGCTTTCTACAGAAGGGTAAGTTTTGAAACATGCACATTGATAACATTATAAAGAAAGTCATTTGATAAAAGTGAAAGCATCTGCCGCGGCTTGTGTATTGATGGAATCTAGTCAAAACGGCCCCTAGTCAAAACAGCCCCTAGCATTGATGACCGAGACTTGTTATTCGTATCTGTTTACGATATTAAATCTTGGTTAAAGTAATTATGTGGTCCCTTCATATATATTTTTTTTAATTTAAATGCATATTCATGACGCATATTCATGATTCAAATTTGTATGTAGTCTATTTATGCTTAGTGAAAAATTGTGAAAAATAAAATTACCCGGTACTTGTTTACATTTCTTACAAAAGTACTGTTGTTCAATGTATACCTAATGTTTCAGATGAAATGACAACCTCCCAGGGAGATATTCATGCACTGGCGAGGGTCAGGCTCACAGAACATGAAAAATTATCATGAAGAAGGAATTTTCCTCTTCAGATATTGAGAGAATTATTGACATTTTCAAGAGTAAAAAGAACAGAGTTCTAAAGCTGTAAAGTCCAGAACATGTCTGAGTTTTGTGCCCTTGAAATGTTCTATGTTTATAAATGTTGTTCCTGTGGTAAAGAAATGTTGGGACCAGGTATTTTAGTTGCCTTTGGTACATGTACATGAATGTTTTGCAAATCAGATATATGTATTTGTGTTGTTATTGTATCAAATACAGTATTCATAGAAGGAAAATATGCCTTTATTGCATTATTTAAGGAAATTTTGATAATTTTCAAGTGTTTAACATGCCTTAATTACATGTATACTAATGCATTGAACTTTGAATTTCAGAATTGTAAGAAGTTTGCGACTCAATTTTTCACAATTTTGACAAGTTCGCGACTCATTTTGTCACAAAGTGAGGGGCCAGGGCCGCTTCACAAAGTCAGGAAAAAAAGCCCTGCCAGGGGGCGGGGCATTTTTCTTTATATGGCTATAGTAAAACCTTGTTAACACTCTAGAGGCCACATTTATTTTCCGATCTTCATGAAACTTGCTCAGATTTGTCCCACTGATATCTTTGATGAGTTCAAAAATGGTAACCTTTGCTTGAAAAACATGGCTGCCAAGGGGCGGGGCATTTTTCCTTATATGACTATATATGGCTATAGTAAAATCTTGTTAACACTCTAGAGGCCACATCCCAATAATATCTTGGACGAGTTCAAAAATGATGCTGGTTGGTTGAAAAATATGGCCGCCAGGGGGCGGGGCATTTTTCCTTATAGGCCTATAGTTAAACCTTGTTAACACTCTAGAGGCCACATTTATTGTCCAATCTTGATGAAATTTGGTCAGAAGATTTGTCTTAATGATATCTTGGATGAGTTTGAAAATGGTTACGTTTGCTTGAATAACATGGCCGCCAAGGGGCATGGCATTTTTCCTTATATGGCTATATTGACTATAGTAAAATCTTGTTAACACTCTAGAGGCCACATTTATAGTTCCATCTTAATGAAACTCAGTCAGAAGATTCATCCTAATAATATCTTGGACGAGTTCAAAAATGATGCTGGTTGGTTGAAAAACATGGCCACCACAGGGACGGGGCTATTTTCCTTATATGGCTAAAGTAAAACCTTGTTAACACTCTAGAGGTCACATTTAATTTCCGATCATCATGAAACTTGGTCAGAAGATTTGTGCCAATGATATCTTGGATGAGTTTGAAAATGGTTTTGGTTGCTTTAAAAACATGGCCACCAGGGGCAGGGCATTTTTCCTTATATGGCTATATATGGCTATAGTAAAACCTTGTTAACACTGTAGAGGCCACATTTATTGTCCAATCTTCATGAAATTTGGTCAGAATACTGATGATATCTTGGATGAGTTCAAAAATAATTATGTTTGCGTGAAAAAAATGGCTTCCAAGGGGCAGGGCATTTTTCCTTATATGGCTCTAGTAAAATCTTGTTAACACTCTAGAGGCCACATTTACTGTCTGATCTTCATGAAACTTGGTCTGAAGGTTCATCCCGATAATATCTTGGATGAGTTAAAAAATGATGCCGGTTGGTTGAAAAACATGGCTGCCAGGGGGCGGGGCATTTTTCCTTATATGGCTATAGTAAAACCTTGTTAACACTCTAGAGACCACATTTATTTTCCGATCTTCGTGAATCTTGGTCAGAAGATTTGTCCAAATAATATCTTGTTATCTCAGGTGAGCGACTTTGGGCCTTTCTGGCCCTCTTGTTAGATTTAAAATGGCTAAGCTTTGTATATTTCGTTGCATAAGTTATTGCTGTTGTTTTTTTCTATGGAATATATTGTCTGTCTTTTTTATTTATTTGAAATTTACTTTAAATTATGTTGAAGTTCATATGTTTGTTAAAAAATAATTCTCTTTATAATAATAAAGTGTGAGTAAAATAGTGAATGAAAAAAAAGTTAGAAGAAAAAAAAAGCATTTTATTTAATGTCAAGTGATGAATTATTGTAAATACTTGGATAATTAATTCCTGATAAATTTTTTGCAGCCTGTCTACGGACTACATTTTTATGTCCCCATGTCTATACTGGTCTGGGGGACATATTGTTTTTGCCCTGTCTGTATTGGTTTGTTTGCGACAAACTTTAACATTGGCCATAACTTTTGCAAAATTGAAGATAGCAACTTGATATTTGGAGCTGCACATATTGAGTGGTGAAAGGTCAAGGTCATCCTTCAAGGTCAAAGGTCAAATATATGGGGGACATTTTGTTTAATTTCAAATTAATTTGACCAATAGCATAAATGCATGTCAACATATCATGGTTAATTATCAAAAAGAAAAAGAGATAAATTGCGCTAAATGCACAGCAGTACAAATAATAACTGGGTAAGCACTTATCAAAATATCAACTACTTAACAAATTTTTTCATGATAATACCCAAAAAGGAAAAAAAAGATGTTTTTACTGTACTGTAGTACATTCTGCACCTTAAAGGGACCGGCAACCACGATTGACGAAAAAAGAAGTTATAAAATATCGTATGTTTTTACAATTATTAGTTTATATTGATTCAAATATCACGACTGGTATATTACATTACTTTAAAAAAGTTGTTTAGTTTTCATAGGGTCCCTTTAAGCATTAATTATTAGTTCACGCCATAAATAATCAAATGTTTTATATTTGTATGTGATCTGTTGTTTATCCACAACCAAATGAATAATGTTTCTTTTTCTTGTGTAACACAGACGTCAGTGACAAAATATTATTCTATTGTCTATTGCAGTGTCTGTCCGGGGGATCTGATGGTATGATTCGGCTATGGTCGCTGGGGCAACAGAGGTGTATAGCCACATTCCGTGTGCATGATGAGGGGGTCTGGGCCCTACAGGTAGGAAAATACGAGTCACATTTTGGGAATACTGCACATGTGTTAAGTGCTGTAACAGATAAGCCTGTGCAGAAGTGAGACACTTAACCGCTTAAATGGAATTTGTTTAAGGATATTTCTTTTATAACAATTTCTCACTTCGATACATATTTTCACGCATTATTAGTCCCTTAGAAAGTTCTATTGTGTTAAGACCTTTCTTACTAGATTTAAGTTTTTAAGGCTTCATCTCCATACCTTAGATATCGATGAGCAGCAAACAGCATAAAACCCGAACAGACTGCGAGTTACTCGCAGGCTGTTCTGGTTTTATGCTGTTTGCACATAGCCATTTTCACTTTGCTTCAAAGTGGGAAAGGGTTTAGGAAGAAAAACAGTGTAGACAAATAGTGTTGTCCCTAATTAGCCATTGAACACTGCACAGACTTATCTTTGAAAACACTTTACTCACATGCATCAAGATCACTTTTCTTAGATAAAGACTCGTATAAGTAGTACATTTAACATTCAATTTGTATGATTGCAAGAGTGCCCTGATTGGTCTCCTGTTGTTGAGGTTGATGGGAAAGACAGTTTTTTGAATGGCATTGGTAACAAAAACATATTGACTGTTTTGTTTGTTATGCCCCCGAACAGAATGATCGGGGATATATTGTTTTTGGCCTGTCTGTCTGTCATTCTGTCCCAAAACTTTAACCTTGGTCATAACTTTTGCAATATTAATGATAGCAACTTGATATTTTGGCATGCATGTGTATCTCATGGAGCCTTATATTTTGAGTTCTGAAAGGTCAAGGTCATCCTTCAAGGTCAAATATATTACTTCAAAGCGGCGCAGTAGGGGGCATTGTGTTTCTGACAAACACATCTCTTTCTTAAATTGCTGTTTTTAAGAACTGACTGTAATTGTATCATTTATTTAAAGAAAACAACACTTCCAACTTGGGGATGTTATGGGCTGTAACCGCAGATATTGACTACTGATGCTCATCACATGGCAAAATTAAGTTGACACTTTGTTAAGTTGTCAAGAAGTGGTATTGCTACTGGCAAATAACCGTTTCAGAATGCAATCTAATGCAAAACAGTAATTTCAGAGATTTCATCACTCTGGATATTTCAGATTAAATCGTTTCTACCGTTGTAAACCCTCATACACAGTATTACTGTGCCTGTATGTATGTATACTTCAACAAGACTTCAGTTTGTATTCTGGATGAAGTCATCACAGGGTTGTGGGCCTCTGACTATGGTCACTACATGATAATCACTGAGTGTAGGTTACTTACTTGCAGTGTATAGTGGTAGTGAATACATTGATCCTTTTGATTTCTGGGAATTCTGGGCTTTATGCAAGTGCATGTGTTGTCCCTGTGACGACACTTTCTACTTTTATGGAATTTTTTGTTTAACCCTTTCAGTGCGGGAACCCAATTTTAAAGGCCTTTGCAAACAGTTTGGATCCAGATGAGATGCCACAGAACGTGGCGTCTCATCAGGATCCAAACTGTTTGCTATTCTGATAGTATTCTTTGAAAAAAATCGAAGAAAATGCTAATTTTAGAAATTCTGCAGACGACATTTTAGCAGACGACAAATTTCTCAGCATGCAAAGGGTTAAAGGTGGTCTCTTCTTATGAATAAAATCAAGTGTAGGTGGAAAGTGTTGTCCCTGATTAGCCTCTTCGCACTGCACAGGCTAATCTTGGATGACACTTTATGCACATGCATTAAGCCCAGTTTTTATATATCGAGGCTCCATTGTTGTTTTTTCAGGCTAACGAGAGCTTTAGTATGGTGTATTCCGCGGGCAGAGATTGCAGGGTGTGGGCCACAGACATACGTAACACAGACTATAGGTGCTGTGTGTGTGAGGAGAAGGAACCGGTACTCAAGGTACAACACATAAATCATAATGTGTGATACACAAACAGGTAGCCAGATCGGCTTGCCCAGTAGTGAAGCCCATGCCTTGATTTCTCCACTTTTCTTTAGGAAAACATTTAATTATGTTAAGTTTAGTTTAGTTTAAACCTTTTTATTTTAGCTTGATTGCATTGAAATGCCTATGGCTTATTTAAAAGCTCTTGAGGCTGTTTACTGGGCAGAACCAGTACTTTGATTCTTTTGGGGTGATCTAAGGAAGGTTCCCACTGGTGATCAAACCGGTGAACACCTTGTCGCTAGGTGGACACCATACCTACTACGCAATTGAATAACATTATCATTCAAATTGTTTTATTTTAATACGGTACACAAGATTAGCCTGTTCAGTTAGTAGAGCCCAGGCCCTGATTTCTCCACTTTTCTTAAAGACAATTAGTTTAAGTCTATTACTTCATCAATAAAAATTATCTCAAGCATCTGTAATAATAATTAAAAATGCAAACCATGGTCAAACAGACTTAAGCATATTAAAATATTGGGACTGGTTTTAAAAGCCCTAGGATTGAAGGTCTTTATTGCCAAAGCAGCTAAGTAACTCGTTTCAGGATTGGTCATTAAATAGTTTCTACGGCCATTAACCCCCTACCTCTGGTTCAAGTAGGGCAGTTACTGGCATAAGTATGGGTATTTAGTACTGGTAAACAAGTGCCCCAGAAAAGTTTGAATATTTAAGCAGGCCATCATGATTTGACTGAAATACTGCTAAATGACACTAAAAAACAAGCAAAAAAACACAAGTACTGATACAGGATGAGTGGCAGTAATAGGTCGAAGACAAGTTAATTTATATAACTGGATAGAGAGACAATATTTTTATGAACGCTGATTTAGCAGAAACAAACAGTGATTCCTAAGTAGGAGGCAAAATCTGACATGACCTGGTGATATTATTTAGAGGTGTGTATGCTAGTTTGTTTATCAGTTTCAAACAAAATACTAGGAATACGCAGGAAGGCAAAAAAGTCACTGGATATTGCTGTGTAGTTTGAATTTGGTACATATTTACCTCTCCCTCATTATGTGTGTGTTTTCTTAGTAGCATGTTGTTAAATAATCAGTTCTGATCTGCACAAATGTATTTTTTTAAAAATAGGAAAATTAAATGGGAATTTGTAATCATTCCGAAATTGTGTTTGCTTTTTCAGCTGGAGTTGACCACCGCTGAAACCCCTGCACTGTGGGTGTCCACGACAAATTCCAGCATTAAATGTTATGTAGGTACTTGTGTACAATATTTCTTGTATATTAAAATCATCCAACAGGTTTCTGATAGCCCATGAAGAAACATTGATAGTATTTTGATTAACCCAACAAAAGTGTGCAGGAATCTATAACAAACATCAAGACCAAGAAATTTACTATTTCCTGGTCCATACTATGACATGAACACAAGAACATGTATAATTGCCTGAAAATTTAGCAACAAGACATTTTATACATTGTGAGTGATTGTGGTTTCTTTCTTCTGATCACTGAATACTTGAATACAGGGCGGAAATCAGTTGTCCGTTTGTGAAAGGTTTTGATGATCTTTCCTCGAAAGTTCAAGCTGTGGTTCTATCATTGTTTTATACAACATGATTGATGTCGTGTTTTACATGAATTTTTAAGGAATTAAATGATAATGATTTAATAATTTTAAATGTCAATACCTGAAATTTGAGTTTTTTAAATGTTTTGTCACATCTACACTTTTGTTTGTGAAATGATTTATAATACTCAAACTGTTTTAAAAAAGCAGTTTTAAACATGTTGTGCATACAAGGACAGTTTAATTTGTCCATTTTGTTTCATATTTAGACCATAAATCAAAGTTTTTTCTTTCTTTTTATCAACATTCTTTTGTTCATTCTCGAAAAAAAAAACTGGAAAATTGCTCATTATCATGGGATAAATATGATAATATGATATTAGTTTAGAGATCAGTAGAGTTTATGTGCTCAGCATGAAAACTGGAACAGCTAGCCTTTCTGTTTTTAAGCCTCATCGAACAAAGTTACCTGTATTTAATACTCGCCTTGTATTTTCTGTATGTACCAGTTTTGCTCACACAGGATTTTCAATTAAAACAAAGGCCTTACAGACCTTGCTTACATATGGGCCTTACTCTGGGAAAAGGGGGCTTAATGCGTAAAGTGTCGTCCCAGATTAGCCTGTGCAGTCCACACAGGCTTATTAAGGAAGAAACTTTTTGCTTTAATTGTAGTTTTCCTTTTAGAGGAAGCAATTATTGACAAAAATCCAGTTTAGCCAGAATGTGTTGTCCCTGATTAGCCTGTGCAGACTTCACAGGCTTATCTGAGACGACACTTGCACACATGCATTTCACCATGTTAACTCAAAGCGCCATTCATATATTTCAGAATGTGAAGTCAGTGAGTAAACATCTACAGTCGTCCCTGGACAATGTATCTGTACCTCCTGTGTGTTCCCAGCCTGAATTCACTATCAAAGGTATGATGACCATTTATTTATAGATACAGACTGAACTCACTATCAAAGGTATGATGACCATTTGTAGATGTTCTTAGTGTACATGTTTTAGCTTAGTTTAAACCAATGTTTTTTTGCTTGATTGCATCGAAAGTCTAAAGTTTATTGATGCACTCTTGAGTCTGTTTTCTGGATTGAACCAGAACTTACCAGGGGACAGTTTCAATAAACTTTGCAGTACGCATTTACGATACGATACATTTTTCGAAGATACATAATTGCTAAAGTCCATAATATATGATTATAAAGTTGCAGTACTTAATTTATTACATTGGCATCTCAAGCGTCATATATATTTGACAAGCATGGCAAGCTAGTTAATCTACTTATTAAGATTACAAAGTTCTCTCGTAAGTTAAAATTGTCATACGATTGTTTATGAAACCGCCCCCTGTGTGGTAAGAGACAATGTTTAAACACTTCCAGAGTTGTTACAAACCCAGGATCTCTTAATATCCAGGTGGTCACCATATCCACCATGTCACTGTAACCTTGTCGACAGTTGAGTATGAAGCTATAATTGTATTTTAAATGATTGTTCAGCAGATTTTGTTTATGACTGAGATATCAGGAGCCAATTATCTTAATTACATTCCTATCTTATGAAAGGTCCTATGTACATGTATCTGTCACATTTCTGTGCCAAAACTTCCATATTCCCTGAGCAAAATTTCAAAAATCAGTGTCGAGGAATTACAACATCCAGTTTTCAAAGGTTTAAGAAAGCCCTCTGTCTTAGACATAATTTCAGATAGATGTTGTCAGTATATGTTTCAGTACAGTAACAAATCTGTACTCCTTTAAGTACAACTATTAATTTGTAAAAAAATGCTATTAAAAATCCAGTAAGAGAACAAAAGATGTCTGAAAAAAAGAAGTTCCTTTATTTTTCTTATATGTAAATCAAAAATCAAAAACAGCCTGCAAAGTGAACTGCCAGCTTTTTTATACTAACAGACTGCAAAATGTGTTTGCCTGGGGCAATTAGATGCCTGTAAATTTATATCCCCTTTATATTATACATATTTTTCAAACACTAAGCACAACTGCCTATTCACATCAATTTATTTGAATGATGATGATTCAGTTACAGAGAAATAAGTTTTTGTCATGATTCTTCTGCAGTATACTGCTTTTTGATAATGGAAAACTTGCAAGTTGCACATCCCAGTAAAAAATATAATCCTTTATTGCACTTTTTATGTAAAATGAAGTATATTCATTCAAACAACAACAAAAAATAAATCATATTGTCTTAAAAATTAAATGACAAAATATCACGCAAACTGTTGCATTGAATGGTTTAATGTCTTGATTTTTGGCTAGATTCCCATGCGAACTCTCAATTCTATTTTATGAGCCTAAAAACAAAAATATTATTTACAATAGAAACTGTGTTTGTGTCTAGCTCTGAGGAAACAGAGCTTTATGCATGGGCGTTAACCCTTTGCATGCTGGGAAATTTGTCGTCTGCTAAAATGTTGTCTGCTCAATTTCTAAAAATAGCATTTTCTTCACTTTTTTTCAAAGAATACTATCTGAATAGCAAACAGTTTGGATCCAGATGAGACGCCACATTTTGTGGCGTCTCATCTGGATCCAAACTGTTTGCAAAAAGGCCTTCAAAATTCGGTTCCAGCACTGAAAGAGTTAAGTATCATCCCAGATTATCATGTGCAGTACTCACAGGCTAATCACGGAGGACACTTTCCGATTTTACTAGATTTTTTGCCAAGAATAGACTTTCATTTAAAGAAAAATACAATAAAAGCGAAAAGTGTCATCCCTGACAATTTAGGCATTTGTATTAAATCCTGTTTTCCGAGATCAAGACTGTCTTTAAATCTGTCTCACTGTACTTGACACATTGCAGGTGGCTCCAGTATCCGACAGTACCACGTGCTCAACGATAGAAGGCACATCATCACCAAGGATACTGAGGACAGTGTGGCAGTATGGGACGTACTCATGGTCGGTACTCGGTATTAACCCTTTCTCGTTCAGATGCAAAGTGAAAATGGCTACATGCAACCAGCATTACACCAGTCCCCATGTTCGCAAACATTTTTTGCAATCGAAAATTGACTTTGCTTGTCATTAAAAATGGAAATCCATGGTAGTTGATAGGCAAAGTGAAAATCGATGTCAGTGGAAGTCAATTTTTGATTGCAAAATTGTTTTGTGAAAATGGGGCCTGAATATCCCTTGAGTAACTCGCAGTCTATTCAGGTTTTATGCTCTTTGCTGGGGGTTGGAAACGAGGGCTTTAAAGAATGCGTTTAACTCTTTACCACTGAGATATGCACTTTATCATGTTTGTAGTCACTAAGAAAATAAGTCGCGTTTGGTGAAAACTGGGTTTAATGCATGTGCTTATAGTTTTGTCCCAGATTAGCCTGTGCAGTCCGCACAGGCTAATCAGGGACGACACTTTCTGCCTTAACTGGATTTTGATGTAGAAGAGACTTCCTTTAAATGATAAGATAAATACCATAAAAGCGGAAAGTGTAATCCCTGATTAGCCTGTGCAGACTGCACAGGCTAATCTGGGATGACACTTTACGCACATACATTAAGCCCCGTCTTCTCAGAACGCGTCTCATAACATAAAATTTCAAATCTTTCTAATTAGATTCAAGTTTTGGGGGCTTCATTACCCACCCTAAGGTTTTGACGAGGAGCAAACAGCATGCAAGTTTCTCACGTTCTATTCTAGTTTTATCAGAAGGGGTAATCACGTTACAAACAAGATGGCGACATCCATGCCGAGGCATGTATTTTTCGTCGTTTTATACCCTGTATTACTTATATTTATTTTTTTTATTCCGCTCACTTTCCAGTCATATAAGGAAGAAAGTTACTGGCTTTTATTTCATAGTAATATTCGCTCTATATCTCGACTTTACTTAGTGCGAAATTTATTAGCGGGATGACCTAATTAGGGCTCCACTAAGAAAATTTGCGGGGAGTAAAGTCGGGATATACAGCGAATTTAAATACAAAATAAACGCTAATCACCTTTTTACTGATATGGCTGGAAAGTGAGCGTCATTTAAGAAATAAACAGATGAAATAAAGGGTATCAAACGGCGAAAAATAACCGTCTCGGTATGGACGTCGCCATCTTGACTATCACGTGATTACCCCCTCTGTTTATGCTGGTTGCATATAGCTATTTTTACTCTGCTTCTGAGCGGGAAATGTTTATAACGTATTCGAAAGCTTTTGTACATAAAAGAGGAGCTTTTGAATTTTAGTACTAGTATGAGGGTCTAATTTTATACAATAAGAATCCATATAAGCATATGATGGGTCAGTGGCTTACGTATGGCAGTGAATGAAATAAATTATTTATTTCATCCTGAAATCAACATATTTCAATTTATTTTACCAAGAAAATATATGTTTGGGAACCTTTTATTTTCAACTGGTGCATTACAATTTCTTGTTTTGAAATACATATTTTTAAATTTTTTATTTAATGAAGACACATGTGTGTTAAAATTAGTGACTGTATGAGACAAACATTTGTCCAAAAGGTTACTTGTATTCTTAACAGAACTTGGCTGTTATAAGTGTGCTCATGCTTGCCAATACTGTTAATGGAGTCTAGTTCCTGTAACATTGGGCATAATTAATGTGCACAAAGGTTCATCTCAGATTAGCCTGTGCAGTCCACACAGGCTAATCAGTGATGAAACTTTGGGCTTTTATGGAATTGGTCATAGGGAGTCTCTTCTGAACAAAAATTCAGTTGAACAGAGAGTGTAAACCCATAGAGTGTAAACCCAGAGAGTGTAAACCCAGAGAGTGTAAACCCTGATTAGTTGAACAGAGAGTGTAAACCCTGATTAGTTGAACAGAGAGTGTAAACCCTGATTAGTTGAACAGAGAGTGTAAACCCTGATTAGTTGAACAGAGAGTGTAAACCCTGATTAGTTGAACAGAGAGTGTAAACCATGATTAGCCGATGAAACAGTCTGGGATGACACTTTACGCACATGGCTTTAGCTCTATTCAGTTGAACAGAGAGTGTAATCCCTGATTAGCCGATGGAACAGTCTGGGATGACACTTTACGCACATGGCTTTAGCTCTATTCAGTTGAACAGAGAGTGTAATCCCTGATTAGCCGATGGAACAGTCTAGGATGACACTTTACGCACATGGCTTTAGCTCTATTCAGTTGAACAGAGAGTGTAAACCTTGATTAGCCGATGAAACAGTCTGGGATGACACTTTACACACATGGCTTTAGCTCTATTCAGTTGAACAGAGAGTGTAATCCCTGATTAGCCGATGGAACAGTCTGGGATGACACTTTACGCACATGGCTTTAGCTCTATTCAGTTGAACAGAGAGTGTAATCCCTGATTAGCCGATGGAACAGTCTGGGATGACACTTTACGCACATGGCTTTAGCTCTATTCAGTTGAACAGAGAGTGTTATCCCTGATTAGCCGATGAAACAGTCTGGGATGACACTTTATGCACATGGCTTTAGCTCTATTCAGTTGAACAGAGAGTGTAATCCCTGATTAGCCGATGAAACAGTCTGGGATGACACTTTACGCACATGGCTTTAGCTCTATTCAGTTGAACAGAGAGTGTAATCCCTGATTAGCCGATGAAACAGTCTGGGATGACACTTTAGGCACATGGCTTTAGCTCTATTCAGTTGAACAGAGAGTGTAATCTCTGATTAGCCGATGGAACAGTCTGGGATGACACTTTACGCACATGGCTTTAGCTCTATTCAGTTGAACAGAGAGTGTAATCTCTGATTAGCCGATGGAACAGTCTTGGATGACACTTTACGCACATGGCTTTAGCTCTATTCAGTTGAACAGAGAGTGTAATCCCTGATTAGCCGATGGAACAGTCTTGGATGACACTTTACGCACATGGCTTTAGCTCTATTCAGTTGAACAGAGAGTGTAATCCCTGATTAGCGGATGAAACTGTCTGGGATGACACTTTACGCACATGGCTTTAGCTCTATTCAGTTGAACAGAGAGTGTAATCCCTGATTAGCCGATGAAACAGTCTGGGATGACACTTTACGCACATGGCTTTAGCTCTATTCAGTTGAACAGAGAGTGTAATCCCTGATTAGCCGATGAAACAGTCTGGGATGACACTTTACGCACATGGCTTTAGCTCTATTCAGTTGAACAGAGAGTGTAATCCCTGATTAGCCGATGGAACAGTCTGGGATGACACTTTACGCACATGGCTTTAGCTCTATTCAGTTGAACACAGAGTGTAATCCCTGATTAGCCGATGGAACAGTCTGGGATGACACTTTACGCACATGGCTTTAGCTCTATTCAGTTGAACAGAGAGTGTAATCCCTGATTAGCCGATGAAACAGTCTGGGATGACACTTTACGCACATGGCTTTAGCTCTATTCAGTTGAACAGAGAGTGTAATCCCTGATTAGCCGATGAAACAGTCTGGGATGACACTTTAGGCACATGGCTTTAGCTCTATTCAGTTGAACAGAGAGTGTAATCCCTGATTAGCTGATGGAACAGTCTGGGATGACACTTTATGCACATGGCTTTAGCTCTAATCAGTTGAACAGAGAGTGTAATCCCTGATTAGCCAATGGAACAGTCTGGGATGACACTTTAGGCACATGGCTTTAGCTCTATTCAGTTGAACAGAGAGTGTAATCCCTGATTGGCCGATGGAACAGTCTGGGATGACACTTTACGCACATGGCTTTAGCTCTATTCAGTTGAACAGAGAGTGTAATCCCTGATTAGCCGATGGAACAGTCTGGGATGACACTTTACGCACATGGCTTTAGCTCTATTCAGTTGAACAGAGAGTGTAATCCCTGATTAGCCGATGGAACAGTCTGGGATGGCACTTTACGCACATGGCTTTAGCTCTATTCAGTTGAACAGAGAGTGTAAACCCTGATTAGTCGATGGAACAGTCTTGGATGACACTTTACGCACATGGCTTTAGCTCTATTCAGTTGAGCAGAGAGTGTAATCCCTGATTAGCTGATGGAACAGTCTGGGATGGCACTTTACGCACATGGCTTTAGCTCTATTCAGTTGAACAGAGAGTGTAATCCCTGATTAGTCGATGGAACAGTCTTGGATGACACTCTGAGCACATGGCTTTAGCTCTATTTTCCCTTGAACAAAGAGTGTAATCCCTGATTAGCTGATGAAACAGTCTGGGATGACACTTTACGCACATGGCTTTAGCTCTATTCAGTTGAACAGAGAGTGTAATCCCTGATTAGCCGATGGAACAGTCTTGGATGACACTTTACGCACATGGCTTTAGCTCTATTCAGTTGAACAGAGAGTGTAATCCCTGATTAGCCGATGGAACAGTCTTGGATGACACTTTACGCACATGGCTTTAGCTCTATTCAGTTGAACAGAGAGTGTAATCCCTGATAAGCCGATGGAACAGTCTTGGATGACACTTTACACACATGGCTTTAGCTCTATTCAGTTGAACAGAGAGTGTAATCCCTGATTAGCCGATGAAACAGTCTGGGATGACACTTTACACACATGGCTTTAGCTCTATTCAGTTGAACAGAGAGTGTAAACCCTGATAAGTAGATGGAACAGTCTGGGATGACACTTTACGCACATGGCTTTAGCTCTATTCAGTTGAACAGAGAGTGTTATCCCTGATTAGCCAATGGAACAGTCTGGGATGACACTTTACGCACATGGCTTTAGCTCTATTCAGTTGAACAGAGAGTGTAATCCCTGATTAGTCGATGGAACAGTCTTGGATGACACTTTACGCACATGGCTTTAGCTCTATTCAGTTGAACAGAGAGTGTAATCACTGATTAGCCGATGGAACAGTCTGGGATGACACTTTACGCACATGGCTTTAGCTCTATTCAGTTGA
Source organism: Dreissena polymorpha (assembly GCF_020536995.1). Taxonomy (NCBI): domain Eukaryota; kingdom Metazoa; phylum Mollusca; class Bivalvia; order Myida; family Dreissenidae; genus Dreissena; species Dreissena polymorpha. Next base: position 50,055,502 of record NC_068368.1, on the reverse strand, counting down.
ACAGAGAGTGTAATCCCTGATTAGCTGATGGAACAGTCTGGGATGACACTTTACGCACATGGCTTTAGCTCTATTCAGTTGAACAGAGAGTGTAATCCCTGATTAGCCGATGGAACAGTCTGGGATGACACTTTACGCACATGGCTTTAGCTCTATTCAGTTGAAAAGAGAGTGTAATCCCGGATTAGTCGATGGAACAGTCTGGGATGACACTTTACGCACATGGCTTTAACTCTATTCAGTTGAACAGAGAGTGTAATCCCTGATTAGCCGATGGAACAGTCTGGGATGACACTTTACGCACATGACTTTAGCTCTATTCAGTTGAACAGAGAGTGTAATCCCTGATTAGCCGATGGAACAGTCTGGGATGACACTCTAAGCACATGGCTTTAGCTCTCTTCAGTTGAACAGAGAGTGTAATCCCTTATTAGCCGATGGAACAGTCTGGGATGACACTTTACGCACATGGCTTTAGCTCTATTCAGTTGAACAGAGAGTGTAATCCCTGATTAGCCGATGGAACAGTCTGGGATGACACTTAACGCACATGGCTTTAGCTCTATTCAGTTGAACAGAGAGTGTAATCCCTGATTAGCCGATGGAACAGTCTGGGATGACACTTTACGCACATGACTTTAGCTCTATTCAGTTGAACAGAGAGTGTAATCCCTGATTAGCCGATGGAACAGTCTGGGATGACACTTAACGCACATGGCTTTAGCTCTATTCAGTTGAACAGAGAGTGTAATCCCTGATTAGCCGATGGAACAGTCTGGGATGACACTGCGCACATGGCTTTAGCTCTATTCAGTTGAACAGAGAGTGTAATCCCTGATTAGCTGATGGAACAGTCTGGGATGGCACTTTACGCACATGGCTTTAGCTCTAATCAGTTGAACAGAGAGTGTAATCCCTGATTAGCCAATGGAACAGTCTGGGATGACACTTTACGCACATGGCTTTAGCTCTATTCAGTTGAACAGAGAGTGTAATCCCTGATTAGCCGATGGAACAGTCTGGGATGACACTTTACACACATGGCTTTAGCTCTATTCAGTTGAACAGAGAGTGTAATCCCTGATTAGCCGATCGAACAGTCTGGGATGACACTTTACGCACATGGCTTAAGCTCTATTCAGTTGAACAGAGAGTGTAATCCCTGATAAGCCGATGGAACAGTCTGGGATGACACTTAACACACATGGCTTTAGCTCTATTCAGTTGAACAGAGAGTGTAATCCCGGATTAGCCGATGGAACAGTCTGGGATGGCACTTTACGCACATGTCTTTAGCTCTATTCAGTTGAACAGAGAGTGTAATCCCTGATTAGCCGATGGAACAGTCTTGGATGACACTTTACGCACATGGCTTTAGCTCTATTCAGTTGAACAGAGAGTGTTATCCCTGATTAGCCAATAGAACAGTCTTGGATGACACTTTACGCACATGGCTTTAGCTCTATTCAGTTGAACAGAGAGTGTAATCCCTGATTAGCCGATGGAACAGTCTCGGATGACACTTTACGCACATGGCTTTAGCTCTATTCAGTTGAACAGAGAGTGTAATCCCTGATTAGCCGATGGAACAGTCTGGGATGACACTCTACGCACATGGCTTTAGCTCTATTCAGTTGAACAGAGAGTGTAATCCCTGATTAGCCGATGGAACAGTCTGGGATGACACTTTACGCACATGGCTTAAGCTCTATTCAGTTGAACAGAGAGTGTAATCCCTGATTAGCCGATGGAACAGTCTGGGATGACACTTAACACACATGGCTTTAGCTCTATTCAGTTGAACAGAGAGTGTAATCCCTGATTAGCCGATGGAACAGTCTGGGATGACACTTTACGCAAATGGCTTTAGCTCTATTCAGTTGAACAGAGAGTGTAATCCCTGATTAGCTGATGGAACAGTCTGGGATGGCACTTTACGCACATGGCTTTAGCTCTATTCAGTTGAACAGAGAGTGTAATCCCTGATTAGTCAATGGAACAGTATGGGATGACACTTTACGCACATGGCTTTAGCTCTATTCAGTTGAACAGAGAGTGTAATCCCTGATTAGCCGATGGAACAGTCTGGGATGACACTTTAAGCACATGGCTTTAGCTCTATTCAGTTGAACAGAGAGTGTAATCCCTGATTAGCCGATGGAACAGTCTGGGATGACACTTTATGCACATGGCTTTAGCTCTATTCAGTTGAACAGAGAGTGTAAACCCTGATTAGTCGATGGAACAGTCTTGGATGACACTTTACGCACATGGCTTTAGCTCTATTCAGTTGAGCAGAGAGTGTAATCCCTGATTAGCCCATGGAACAGTCTTGGATGACACTTTACGCACATGGCTTTAGCTCTATTCAGTTGAACAGAGAGTGTAATCCCTGATTAGCCGATGGAACAGTCTTGGATGACACTTAAGGCAGATGGCTTTAGCTCTATTCAGTTGAACAGAGAGTGTAAACCCTGATTAGTAGATGGAACAGTCTTGGATGACACTTTACGCACATGGCTTTAGCTCTATTCAGTTGAACAGAGAGTGTAATCCCTGATTAGCGGATGAAACAGTCTGGGATGACAATTTACACACATGGCTTTAGCTCTATTCAGTTGAACAGAGAGTGTAAACCCTGATTAGTCGATGGAACAGTCTTGGATGACACTTTACGCACATGGCTTTAGCTCTATTCAGTTGAACAGAGAGTGTAAACCCTGATAAGTAGATGGAACAGTCTGGGATGACACTTTATGCACATGGCTTTAGCTCTATTCAGTTGAACAGAGAGTGTAAACCCTGATTAGTCGATGGAACAGTCTTGGATGACACTTTACGCACATGGCTTTAGCTCTATTCAGTTGAGCAGAGAGTGTAATCCCTGATTAGCTGATGGAACAGTCTGGGATGGCACTTTACGCACATGGCTTTAGCTCTATTCAGTTGAACAGAGAGTGTAATCCCTGATTAGTCGATGGAACAGTCTTGGATGACACTCTGAGCACATGGCTTTAGCTCTATTTTCCCTTGAACAGAGAGTGTAATCCCTGATTAGCTGATGAAACAGTCTGGGATGACACTTTACGCACATGGCTTTAGCTCTATTCAGTTGAACAGAGAGTGTAATCCCTGATTAGCCGATGGAACAGTCTTGGATGACACTTTACGCACATGGCTTTAGCTCTATTCAGTTGAACAGAGAGTGTAATCCCTGATTAGCCGATGGAACAGTCTTGGATGACACTTTACGCACATGGCTTTAGCTCTATTCAGTTGAACAGAGAGTGTAATCCCTGATAAGCCGATGGAACAGTCTTGGATGACACTTTACACACATGGCTTTAGCTCTATTCAGTTGAACAGAGAGTGTAAACCCTGATTAGACGATGAAACAGTCTGGGATGACACTTTACACACATGGCTTTAGCTCTATTCAGTTGAACAGAGAGTGTAAACCCTGATAAGTAGATGGAACAGTCTGGGATGACACTTTACGCACATGGCTTTAGCTCTATTCAGTTGAACAGAGAGTGTTATCCCTGATTAGCCAATGGAACAGTCTGGGATGACACTTTTCGCACATGGCTTTAGCTCTATTCAGTTGAACAGAGAGTGTAATCCCTGATTAGTCGATGGAACAGTCTTGGATGACACTTTACGCACATGGCTTTAGCTCTATTCAGTTGAACAGAGAGTGTAATCACTGATTAGCCGATGGAACAGTCTGGGATGACACTTTACGCACATGGCTTTAGCTCTATTCAGTTGAACAGAGAGTGTAATCCCTGATTAGCTGATGGAACAGTCTGGGATGACACTTTACGCACATGGCTTTAGCTCTATTCAGTTGAACAGAGAGTGTAATCCCTGATTAGCCGATGGAACAGTCTGGGATGACACTTTACGCACATGGCTTTAGCTCTATTCAGTTGAAAAGAGAGTGTAATCCCGGATTAGTCGATGGAACAGTCTGGGATGACACTTTACACACATGGCTTTAACTCTATTCAGTTGAACAGAGAGTGTAATCCCTGATTAGCCGATGGAACAGTCTGGGATGACACTTTACGCACATGACTTTAGCTCTATTCAGTTGAACAGAGAGTGTAATCCCTGATTAGCCGATGGAACAGTCTGGGATGACACTCTAAGCACATGGCTTTAGCTCTCTTCAGTTGAACAGAGAGTGTAATCCCTGATTAGCCGATGGAACAGTCTGGGATGACACTTTACGCACATGGCTTTAGCTCTATTCAGTTGAACAGAGAGTGTAATCCCTGATTAGCCGATGGAACAGTCTGGGATGACACTTTACGCACATGGCTTTAGCTCTATTCAGTTGAACAGAGAGTGTAATCCCTGATTAGCCGATGGAACAGTCTGGGAAGACACTTAACGCACATGGCTTTAGCTCTATTCAGTTGAACAGAGAGTGTTTTATCCCATTTTCACCGCGACATTGACGGTATAACACGTTGTGGGATATACTTGCTTGTATTCAACACTGTGGAATATACCTGTCGCGTGCACGGACTACTTTTTAAATGACGTCATGCGATATGCGCTAAAATTAGGTCGATATTGTTTGGTTCATTGATCGAATTTTAAGGTCACCCATTAGAAGAAAATGTGCACATTTTGCAGAAAAACATATATCTGACATATTCACCAAAAGAAATGTTGAAATAAATAGAGAATACTAGGTTAGCGTTGAATACAGAGAAGTTTATGTTGCGAGGCTTAGAACGCCGGAAGCGCGAGCCTTGGCGAGCGCTTTCGGTGTTCGAGCCGAGCAACATAAACTTCTCTGTATTCAACGCTAATCCTAGTATTCTATTTATCCCATTTGATTTTTTCAACGTGACATTTAACATAAATAGATCTAATAACCTTAACAATAATTTTAATTCAGTCATAAAAGCGCTTAAAATCTAACAAATGTAACCATGCGTAGTGATATACATGTATTTGTTCTGGTACGCAAAATAGTCTTTAAAAAATTCACACACAAACTGTAAAACAAGTAAAAAATATCACCATATGCCTACATTCAATTTTACGCAGTATGCGAATTTTAACACATTACGACCGCGAAAAGAAGATTTTACTTTACTATAATTCATTTTATTTTCGAAAGAAAATGATCAAATCCAATATGGCGGCGATTGCTCCTGACAAAATGCTGTCGATGTCAACATACATGTACACCATCGACGACCTAGTTCTGGCTACCATAACTTTATGTCGCTTTTTATGATTTTTGACTGGCGCGACTTTGTACAGGTCTTTCAATACTAAATAAACTGTACGCTGAAGTTTCTTTAGCTATCGAAGACCTTGACAATTTTGACGAGTAAACAGACAATTGCAGCGACTGACACTTTATTTGACAAAATATACAGGGCAATACGTTTTCCGACTTCGGACGAATTTAAGGACGCGCAGAACGTGTTTTTTATAAAATGTTATGGGTATGCCGTGTGTGATCCGATGCATCAATGGCGCCCATGTTAAAATCATTTCCCCGAGAACAGGGAACGACAAAAGTACAAACAAAAATCAAAACACGTAAGAACTAGTATCTTACCTTTAATTATCCTTTAAAATCCATCTAATAATCCATTTAACTCAATAATTGACGATTTTGCATCTAGGGTCTTTAATAATTATTTTAGCATAGTTAAATAAAGACCCTTATGCCATTCTATCACTTTATTCAAATGAGTTTATGAACGCGATAAACTTTCTTCTTCGTCACACGCTACGTCATGTACTCTACATTACTGCTGTTCAAATGAACCGGAGCAGTTTATCTAATAATAGCCGTTGGTAAACTCGGTTGCATTTGCAGATTTCTGCATACAAACATAATTATGTTTAAACTTGCACAATGTTTTATTTATCTATGGTAAATGCCCTTATTGTACGAGAAAATAATTTAATATATAAATACACAAAGAATGGAAAACATTCCAGTACACAACAGATAAATAAGTAGAAAATACCCGTGTACAAAATGGGACGTTCCCAATTCCAGTGTGGTGCTATTTTTACCATCTTATACTTTACACAGCTCTATGCCTAACGTGAATTAAATAGGAAAGCAAACATAGCAGATTATTCATGAACTGTGCGATATGTGTATGGCTTGTTGTACATTCTTAATATTTAAGTTAAATGTCAAAAGTATATGCTTTGGTTATAAGCAATGCACATTACACGAAATAAGGAAAATGTGATCAATTGACAATTCAGATATGTCGACATACAGTACATGTAGAAAAAATGTGAAATAAGTCGCGTTTATAATAAATCGTCAAAAAAATGAGGAAAATGACGCAACAAGTATGCCATTTTATGACGCCATCAATCAGCTGATTCATTATACGGATGGCGAAAAATTATGTCATATGACTAGTTTTAAAGGTTGAAGGTCGTATAATTTTGAAGCTTAAGTTTTGTCGACTTTGTTATAAATAAAAAAATAACAAAACAAAAATCGTGTAATTTCATATTTTATTTCAACATTTCTTTTGGTGAATATGTCAGATATATGTTTTTCTGCAAAATGTGCACATTTTCTTCTAATGGGTGACCTTAAAATTCGATCAATGAACCAAACAATATCGACCTAATTTTAGCGCATATCGCATGACGTCATTTAAAAAGTAGTCCGTGCACGCGACAGGTATATTCCACAGTGTTGAATACAAGCAAGTATATCCCACAACGTGTTATACCGTCAATGTCGCGGTGAAAATGGGATAAAATATGAAATTACACGATTTTTGTTTTGTTATTTTTTTATTTATACTGTTCCATCGGCTAATCAGGGATTACACTCTCTGTTCAACTGAAGAGAGCTAAAGCCATGGCTCGCGCTTCCGGCGTTCTAAGCCTCGCAACATAAACTTCTCTGTATTCAACGCTAACCTAGTATTCTCTATATCCCTGATTAGCCGATGGAACAGTCTGGGATGACACTTTACGCACATGGCTTTAGCTCTATTCAGTTGAACAGAGAGTGTAATCCCTGATTAGCTGATGGAACAGTCTGGGATGGCACTTTACGCACATGGCTTTAGCTCTAATCAGTTGAACAGAGAGTGTAATCCCTGATTAGCCAATGGAACAGTCTGGGATGACACTTTACGCACATGGCTTTAGCTCTATTCAGTTGAACAGAGAGTGTAATCCCTGATTAGCCGATGGAACAGTCTGGGATGACACTTTACACACATGGCTTTAGCTCTATTCAGTTGAACAGAGAGTGTAATCCCTGATTAGCCGATCGAACAGTCTGGGATGACACTTTACGCACATGGCTTTAGCTCTATTCAGTTGAACAGAGAGTGTAATCCCTGATTTGCTGATGGAACAGTCTGGGATGAAACTTTACACACATGGCTTTAGCTCTATTCAGTTGAACAGAGAGTGTAATCCCTGATTAGCCAATGGAACAGTCTGGGATGACACTTTACGCACATGGCTTCAGCTCTATTCAGTTGAACAGAGAGTGTAATCCCTGATTAGCCGATGGAACAGTCTGGGATGACACTTTACGCACATGGCTTTAGCTCTATTCAGTTGAACAGAGAGTGTAATCCCTGATTAGCCGATGGAACAGTCTGGGATGACACTTTATGCACATGGCTTTAGCTCTATTTAGTTGAACAGAGAGTGTAATCCCTGATTAGCCGATGGAACAGTCTGGGATGACACTTTATGCACATGGCTTTAGCTCTATTTAGTTGAACAGAGAGTGTAATCCCTGATTAGCCGATGGAACAGTCTGGGATGACACTTTATGCACATGGCTTTAGCTCTATTTTCCAAGAGCGACACTTGTATATATTCCAGGCCCAGAAGGTGGAGGACCTAGGCAAAAAAGACTATGAGGAAGAGATCAAGAACAGATTCAAGATTGTCTACGTGCCCAACTGGTTCTCTGTGGATCTCAAAACTGGGGTAGGATTCTTCTAAACTTAGAATTTAGTTAAACATGATTTTTACAAGTTGTAATTTAGAGCTTTCGACGTATTCAAATATGCAAGATTGGGAGGTATTTTTCACTACTGTGAAAACTGTGAAAAGCTGTTGTTTTTTTCTGTCGGAATGAATCCTTAGCTTTCTTTCTAATTTAAATTTCATGATGGTTTTCTTGCCCTACTATTATTATTGAACACTGAAATCTAAAGCATGATAGGTCAACTTAATCTTTCAACACCAGCCTTGTGCCATCTTGTTGTATGTTCGCAGATGCTGGACATGTACAACTTAACCACATTCATGTTCTAGACTTGTCTCATTATATTCTGTATGTTCCTAGATGCAGACCGGTAAATGCTTACCCTACCCCCCATATACACTGGATTTCACACATGAAATACCTGAGCACATGTTTTACAGGTCTACGTCCCATCCCTATTCACTTGTTGTTGTATTTGAGCATCGTCCTTGATAAATTGGGCTTTATGCTTGTGTGTTAAGTGTTGTCTCAGTTAAGCCTTTGCAGTCTGCACAGTCTTATCAGGGACAACACTATCCAGCTTATCTGGATTTTTGATAAGAAAAGACTTCTTTTAAACCAAAAATACCATAAAACGAGTATTTTTTTGCTAAAAATGAAACAAAAATTACAGTGTCGTCCTTTATTAGCCTATGCAGACTGTACAAGCTATTCTGTGACGACACTTCAGGCACATGCATTAAGCCCAGTTTTCTCAGAACCAGGCTCATGTATTCCCAGATGCTGACCATCCACCTGGAGGAGACAGACTGTTTCACAGCCTGGGTATCAGCCAAGGAGCTTGGCATCACACTGGCCCCAGAGGAGGCAGAAACCAAATGTAGGAACACAATAGTCTTAGGTCAAAATTATATGGGCATTAGATATGGGCCTCGCTGTTTGAAACCAAAGTTTTAAGAATGACCATAAAGTGTCATATCAGATTAGCCTGTGCAATCTTCACAGGCTAATCAGGGAGGACACTTTCTGTTAAACTTTAATTTTGCAAAGAAAATATACTTCCTTAAAACAAAAAATAACATTAAAAGTTGAAAATTTCGTCCTTGATTAGCCTTTGCAGATTGTAAACTGGGAAAATACTTGCAGATTGTATAGGCCAAACTGGGAAAACACTTGCAGATTGTATAGGCCAAACTGGGAAAATACTTGCAGATTGTATAGGCCAAACTGGGAAAACACTTGCAGATTGTATAGGCCAAACTGGGAAAATACTTGCAGATTGTATAGGCCAAACTGGGAAAATACTTGCAGATTGTATAGGCCAAACTGGGAAAATACTTGCAGATTGTATAGGCCAAACTGGGAAAATACTTGCAGATTGTATAGGCCAAACTGGGAAAATACTTGCAGATTGTATAGGCCAAACTGGGAAAATACTTGCAGATTGTATAGGCCAAACTGGGAAAATACTTGCAGATTGTATAGGCCAAACTGGGAAAATACTTGCAGATTGTATAGGCCAAACTGGGAAAACACTTGCAGATTGTATAGGCCAAACTGGGAAAATACTTGCAGATTGTGTAGGCCAAACTGGGAAAATACTTGCAGATTGTATAGGCCAAACTGGGAAAATACTTGCAGATTGTATAGGCCAAACTGGGAAAATACTTGCAGATTGTATAGGCCAAACTGGGAAAATACTTGCAGATTGTATAGGCCAAACTGGGAAAATACTTGCAGATTGTATAGGCCAAACTGGGAAAATACTTGCAGATTGTATAGGCCAAACTGGGAAAATACTTGCAGATTGTATAGGCCAAACTGGGAAAATACTTGCAGATTGTATAGGCCAAACTGGGAAAATACTTGCAGATTGTATAGGCCAAACTGGGAAAATACAGTACACACATGCCTTAAGCTCCATTTTTCCAGAGTGAAGCTCATTTGTTTTATATTAGCCAAGTGGTATTTATTAGAAAAAGGTTGGTTATTACCCAAGTGTTGGTTATTATCAGAATGTTGCTTATAAACAAAGTGTTGGTAATTATCAAAGTGCTGGTTATTAGCCAAGTGTTGGTCATCAGCCAAGTGTTGTTCATGAACCAAGTGTTGGTCATATGCCAAGTATTTGTCATTAACCAAGTGCTTGTTATTAGGCAAGTGTTTGTTATCAGCCAAGTGTTGGTCATTTGTTAAGTGTTGGTCCTTAGTCAAGTGGTAGTTATTAGCCAAGTGTTTGTCTTGGGCCAAGTGTTTGCTATTAGCCAAGTGTTGGTCCTTAGCAATACTTTAGCACCCCTTATCCATATGGAGACCATTTGCCATGCTGTTGCCCCTCCATAGTGACTGATGTATTATAATGTTAGTATAAAGAAGTAATCAATTGGAAAATTACAGATTCAATTAACATACTTGAAATTGTCTTAGATTTTAAGAACAAGAAAATTTCGTATTTTGTTCAATAATTAACATAATACTTGAAACTTACAATAGTATTGTTATCTGTGCAATGTTTTCATATGAATATAATCATATACAGGAATGTTTCAATGCTATCAAATACTGACGTAAACTTGTTAATTTCTTGAAGTGAATGTAGGGAAGCAGCTACTGCAGGCATTGCTGGACAGCTGGCCCAGGACTCATGTGTTTGACATGCAACAAGGTATAGTGTAAAAAATAGGATAACAGCCTAGTCATGCTAGAATCAGTATTGTGCCATATACAAATTGGGTTGGTTCAAAGCAGCCTGCGCAACAGCACAGTCTGTTAAGGAGCTATGCTGTTTGCTAATGAGACCTCAAAACCTTGCATGCCGTTAAAGGGGACATGATGGCTCCAGACCAGACTACATAAGACCAATATTTGCATGATGTGGTTCATTAAAGCAGTGTTGATGCCCCCACTGTAACTGAAAGGGAATAACTGCAATAGGGAGGAAATTTTACTCAATATCACCCATATGAGGACTAATTGCACACTTTGGTTCATGTGAATCTGTGCTTTATGGTCACATGTCTAGTTTTGTGTTGTTTTATGTATGAAAAAAAGGAATCTTTGTTGCTTTGATTTATTTCTTTTATATATGTTTTTTGATAATTATTGCTTGTACTATACAGGAAGTGTGTTAGGGAGGCCAAAGATTATGAAAGCCATGTTTTCACTTTTCAGCAGAATTGAAGAACGGCAATGAGAGTGACACACATCCTGGCCCCTTTTTCCAGGTGCCAGGTCACACTCCCCTGATATTCAGGTAGGAATCATGATTCGCTGTGCAAACTCGTAATGTCAATGGTTGACAAAAGAAGAAAACAAAATTATACTAATTTATACTTGATTATGCAAATATCTCAAAAGCAAAATAATGTGTACTGATTGTGTACTTCTATATACTAGATAAATAGATGATGTCTTTTTTTTCTATATGGGTTAATATGTATTTTGTAATATGTGTTCAATGATATTTTTATCATAATTTTGATTTTAATATTCTTAAGATTTCAAATGACCAATCGACTAAACTAGTGGCATAAAGAATGGTGTTACCTTGGTCATCTCTTTGTTTTTCTGAGCAGTGCCAGCTTTGCCATTCATCAATTACCCAATAGTTACTATTTTAACACTTGGCTAAAGAAAATTAATTTAATCTTGAACATTTTGACAGCAAAAACCTAACATTTTATCTAGAAATGCATGGTATTGAACCTAAATTAGTCTTAACAATTTTATTATTCAACAGATTTATTCAAAATGGGTCAAGTAATTATTCAGACAAAGGGAGCCTTAAATGTGCACTATTTCATTTCAAGTCTACTTGCTCAGATTTCTGAACATATTGTTTATTACAAGATTAACATATGCTTGCTGCAATATTCTTTGCATGTATAATATTGTTATGATGTATCCTTTAGACAACAGTAAACCCTGTATATGCAATATACACTGTTACAATGAATATATATATATATATATATATATATATATATATATATATATATATATATATATATATATATATTGTGTGGCAAAATTAGTTTACATTTTCATAATTTTAATCAATTAAAGTAGACACTTGACCCTCTTTTATTTGCAACAAGAAGTCAGGAAGTGGGGCTTCAGTAAAAATATTCTGCCGGCTAAAAAAAATCTGCCAATATCACTATTTTATTTAATTACAACAAAATCCTTAAGTATCTTTTCAACCAACTACTGGTAAGCAATATATCATAAAAGCATGCCAAATATCTCAAAAAGAACACGCTGAAAAGTTGTTTTTATTCTGTGCAGTGAAGTGCATCAATTTTAATACATTTAAATTTGGTTGAAGACAAATTTCATATAAGGGATGCCCTGTATGAAACTGCACACTATTGTAACCCTACTCATGTCCAAAAAGCATAAAACGAGAACAGCCTGCGAGTAACTCACAGTCTGTTCAGGTTTTATGCTGGTTGCTGCTCATCAGGAACTAAGGGTTGGAAATGAAGCCTTTAAAACTTGAATCTAGTAAGAAAGGTCTTTAACCCTTTGCATGCTGGGAAATTTGTCGTTTGCTAAAATGTGGTCTGCTGAATTTGTAAAATAAGCATTTCTTCATTTTTTTTCCAAAGAATACTATCAGAATAGCAAACAGTTTGGATCCTGATGAGACGCCACGTTTTGTGGCGTCTCATCTGGATCAAAACTGTTTGCAAAGGCATTCACAATTCGGTTCCCTCACTGTTAGGGTTAATTGAATTTAACTTTCTAAGGGACTACAAATGCGTAGAAATGCGTATCAAAGTGGTGAAGGGTTAACAAGTGAAATCTACCAACATTTCCTGCCCACTTGAAACTGAGCCTTGTTTTGGAAAAACTGGGCTAAATGCATGTGCAAAAAGTGTTGTCCCAAAATAACTGCATATTCTTATCTGGGACAACACTTACTGCCTAATCTAGATTTTTATGCCCACCTTCGAAGAAGAGGGGGTATATTGCTTTGCACCTGTCGGTCGGCCTGTCGGTTGGTCCGTCCACCAGGTGGTTTCCCGATGATAACTCAAGAACGCTTGGGCCTAGGATCATGAAACTTCATAGGTACATTGATCATAACTTGCAGATGACCCCTATTGATTTTGAGGTCACTAGGTCAAAGGTCAAGGTCACGGTGACCTGAAATAGTAAAATGTTTTTTGGATTATAACTTAAGAACGCATACGTGGCCAACAGGGCGAACTCTGAACAATATAACTGAAGCAACTGGTCTGTAATCCTAAATCTATAATTATCAGTCCAATGAAACATCATCATTTGAGTAAAATAAAGTGGACCAGTAAAAATATTATCAGAATATGAGCTTTTTTTGTATATTTTGTATATTAAATATTGTTGATTAATATAAATATAAGCAGGACAGGGGAGGTAATACACTATTTTATCTTTCTTATATACAGGGGAAACAAATGCAATAAGTTTAAATGTCATGTTTAATAAATAGAGGATATTTGTTCATGTCAGTGTGAGATCATTTGTTATTTTTTCATTGTCCCTTGACATGTTGCTTTTATATTTTGCATACTTGTTTACCAACATCACCCCAACCTATATTCCCCCCCCCCCCAACCTCACCCCCCCCCAATTTTTTTTTAAACATCATCTAATAAATTACCACACCCCACATTATACTCCCCTCTCACTCCCCCCTACCCCCACTACCCCACACCCCCCTATTTTTTTTTTTAAATATCTAATAAATTACCACACCCCACATTATACCCCTCTCTCACTCCCCCCTACCCCCCCCCCCCTACCCCCGCCCCTACCCCCCCCTCCCCCTACCCCCCCCCCAATTTTTTTTTTTAATCTAATAAATTACCACACCCCACATTATACCCAACCCCCTCACTCCTCCTACCCCCTACCCCCCCCTACCCCGTCCCACCCCGTCCCCCCCATTTTTTTTAAAAAACATCTAATTAATTACCACGCCCCACATTATACCCCCCTCTCACCCCCACCCCCTACCCTAATCCCCCACCCCCCCCCCGCCATTTTTTTTTCAAATATCTAATAAATTACCACTCCCCACATTCTACCCCCCCTCTCGACCCCCCTACCCCCCCCACCCCCCCCCCCCCAATTTTTTTTTTTTAAACATCTAATAAATTACCACACCCCACATTATACCCCCCTTTCACCCCATTACCTCCCCCCTACCCCCCCAATTTTTATTTTTTTTAACCTTTTTTTTATTTTTGAAAGATCTTCTAATAAATTATTGAATATGAACAATTTCCCCATGATGGCTTATGTTATACTATCAAGCACTCGAATAGTCGAGCGCGCTGTCCTCTGACAGCTCTTGTTAGGTCACAAGGTCAAAGGTCAAGGTCACAGTGACTCGAAATAGTAAAATGGTTTCCGGATGATAACTCAAGAATGCTTACGCCTAGGATCATGAAACTTCATAGGTACATTGATCATGACTGGCAGATGACCCCTATTGATTTTCAGGACACTAGGTCAAAGGTCAAGGTCACAGTATCTCGAAAGAGTACAATGGTTTCCGGATGATATCTTACATTAGGTCAAAGGTCAAGGTCACAGTGACAAAAAACGTATTCACACAATGGCTGCCACTACAACTGACAGCCCATATGGGGGGCATGCATGTTTTACAAACAGCCCTTGTTGTTAAAAAAGATTCTTCACCTCAACAAAATATACCATACAATCGAAAAGTGTCATCCCTCCCTGATAAGCCTGTACCGACTGAACAGGCTTATCTGGTACAACACTTAATGCATATGCAGTAACTCTTTCAGTGCTGGAACCGAATTTTGAAGACCTTTGCAAACAGTTTGGATTCAGATGAGACGCCACAGAATGTGGCATCTCATCAGGATCCAAACTGTTTGCTATTTCTGATAGTATTCTTGAAAAAAAAAATGAAGAAAACACTAATTTTAGAAATTGAGCAGACGACATTTTAACAGATGACAAATTTCCCAGCATGCAAAGGGTTAAGTCAAGTTTCCCTGTCCACTCATCCCATCTATTGCAGTGAGGTGGGTCGAGGTAAGACCTTGTTCCGATTGCTGTGTAGAGACGCGGGGGGAGATACGGAGCAGATGTTGCTGAATGAGAACGTGCCCCAGTGGGTTGTAGAGGTGCTTGTACATGTAGGTACACTTTTATAGTGACATGTAGCCTTTTACCTCCATTGCTTTTTCTATATTTAAGTCATACCTTGCAGTTGATTGTTAACATGAGCTGTGTTCTGGAAAAAACTGGGCTTAAATTCATATGCAAAAGGTGTTGTCCTAGATTTGCTTTATCTTTCATTGTATTTTTAATGACCCCGGTAGGGTGGCATAAAGCAGTGAAACTGTCCGTCAGTCCATCTGTCTGTCCGTCCATCTGAAAACTTTAACATTGGCCATAACTTTTGCAATATTGAAGATAGCAACTTGATATTTTGCATGCATGTGTTTCTCATGGAGCTGCATATTTTGAGTGGTGAAAAGTCTAGGTCAACCTTAAAGGTTAGAGGTTAAATATTTGGGGGGGGAATAGTGTTTCTAGAACACATCTTGTTTTTTAGCTCACCGGAGCACAATGTGCTCATGGTGAGCTTTTGTGATCGCTTTTTGTCCGTCGTCCGTTGTGCATTGTGCTGGGTCAACATTTGCCTTGTTAACTCTCTAGAGGCCACATCTATAGTCAAATCTTCATGAAATTTGGTCAGAACATTGGTTTCAATGATATCTTGGATGAGTTCGAAAATTGTTACGTTTGCTTGAAAAACATGGCTGCCAAGGGGCAGGGCATTTTTCCTTATATGGCTTTAGTGAAATCTTGTTAACACTCTAGAGGCCACATTTATTGTCTGATCTTCATAAAACTTGGTCAGAAGATTCATCCCAATAATATCTTGGAAGAGTTCGAAAATGATGCCGGTTGGTTGAAAAACATGGCCGCCAGGGGGTGGGGCATTTTCCTAATATGGCTTTACATAGACCTTGTTAACACTCTAGAGGCCACATTTATTTTCCGATCTTCATAAAACTTGCTCAGAAGATTTATCCCATTGATATCTTCGATGAGTTCAGAAATGGTAACCTTTGCTTGAAAAACATGGCTGCCAAGGGGCGGGGCCTTTTTCCTTATATGGCTATTTATGGCTATAGTAAAATCTTGTTAACACTCTAGAGGCCACATTTATTGTCCAATCTTTATGAAACTTGGTCAGAAGATTCATCCATATAATATTTTGGACGAGTTCAAAATGATGCCGGTTGGTTGAAAAACATGGCCGCCAGGGGGCTGGGCATTTTTCCTTTTATGGCTATAGTAAAACCTTATTAACACTCTAAAGGCCACATTTTTTGTCCAATCTTGATGAGATATTTTCAGAAGATTTGTCTTAATGATGTCTTGGATGAGTTCGGAAACGGTTACGTTTGCTTTAAAAACATGGCTGCCAAGGGGCGGGGCAGTTTTCCTTATATGGCTATATAAGGCTATAGTAACATCTTGTTAACACTCCAGAGGCCACATTTATAGTCCGATCTTCATGAAACTTGGTCAGAAGATTCATCCCAATAATATCTTGGATTAATTCAAAAATGATGCCGGTTGATTGAAAAACATTGCCACCACGGGGGCGGGGCTATTTTCCTTATATGGCTATAGTAAAACCTTGTTAACACTCTAGAGGTCACATTTATTTTCCGATCATCATGAAACTTGGTCAGAAGATTTGTCCCAATGATATCTTGGATGAGTTCTAAAATGGTTTTGGTTGCTTTAAAAACATGGTCACCAGGGGCGGGGCATTTTTCCTTATGGCTATATATGAACTTTTAACACTCAACCTCAATTTCTTTAGCATTTATTTATGAAACCTGCATTTCTATATGCAAATTTTAGGGTTTAATATATGTTTTTGTATTTTTTCTAGAGGACTACAATAACATAAATGCATCAATATAGGATTGCAATACCTCTGTATAATAATTTACATTTGTAAATAACAAATAAATAGTTAGGTAGCCAGTGTTTGACCTCATCAAGATGTGTTGTTCACAATAAAGTAAAATTTATAGCGAGATTATACAATTTTGTCCAATATTTATTAATTTATATAAAATGTGTAAAAAACTTATTTAACATATATTTCAATATAAATTAAAATAAAAGTTAAGAAGAACATGTGTCGAAAAATGCGAAATAAACCAGATATTTAATTCTGAAATCGAAAAAGGCTCTACAGTGGAATTCGCCAGCATGTAAATCATGCATGTACGATGTGAATCGAAATTTAGTTTAACGGTTCATTTTATATTCCTGCAACGATATCTATTCATACGACAGACGAACACTTACTAAAAAGACGAATGCTTTGGTTATTGTAGGAAAATACGTACGAAATATCTTCGTCACAATCGGCTGGGGGCGCTAATTTGTCTTTGCTGCATTTTATGAAATTCGTCTCCAATGTATAATTTTTCTTGCCTATTTTGTTTTATTGTATTATATTTTATCAATATATTACCATTAAACACATATAAACAAATCGTATAATCTCGCTTTAATGTATATATTGTTGTTGTTTTAATCTTGATATTTATCTGTTCCAGAACAATGTTCCCAAATCCAACAAGATTCCATTCTTCTTACAACCACATCAAAGTCTGGGACAGAAAGTGGTCATGAAAAAGTAAGACATTTGTTGATGAAATTCACTGGATGTAATCAATCTAATAGTTAAACTGTGTATATTTATCCCTTTATTGCATCTATAGACTAAAGCTTATTTAGACACGCTTGAGTTTGTTTCAAGGGTAGAACCAGTACTAAGTGACTTTGGTGGGAAATCTTAACCCTTTGCATGCTGGGAAACTTGTCGTCTGTTAAAATGTCGTCTGCTGAATTTATAAAATTAGTATTTATTTTGATTTGTTTTCAAAGAATACTATAAGAATAGCAAACAGTTTGGATCCTGATGAGACGCCACATTCTGTGGCGTCTCATCTGGATCCAAACTCTTTGCAAAGACCTTCAAATTCGGTTCCAGCACTGAAAGAGTTAATAATGGTACCACAGTGGGTATCAAACCCATGTCTTCCACAGTTGGTCACTTATTCTACTACGCAATTTGGATATTTGTCTTTTTAGCTTGGCTGTTTTCTGAGAAAACCCGAGGTATTGTCATAGCCAGCTCGTCGTGTTGTCCGGCGTCATGCTAAAACCTTAACATTGCCTCTAAAATCAAAGTGCTTCCACAAGGTCAAAGGTCATGGTCACTGTGACCTCTAAAAAAAATATTCTGACAAGCTTTCATTTATTCAAAACTGCACCCGCAGTCGAGTGTTGGCACCCGTTATGTGGGGCTCTTGTTTTATATTATTTTACTAATAGAGTATCTGAATTTTAAGTCCAAGACTATCAGTCATTTGTGCATTAAAACAACATCTCATCACTTAAACATCTAGCACAGGGTCATGTAATACAGCCTTATACAAATATATGAGCTGGGCTGTGGTAAAACTGGGCTTAACACATGAGTATTAACCCTTTGCATGCTGGGAAATTTGTCGTCTGCTCAAATGTCGTCTGCTGAATTTCTACAATTAGCATTTTCTTCGAATTTTTTTCAAAGAATACTATCAGAATAGCAAACAGTTTGGATCCAGATGAGACGCCACGTTCTGTGGCGTCTCATCTGGATCCAAACTGTTTGCAAAGGCCTTTAAAATTCAGCTCCAGCGCTTTAAGGGTTAAGGATCCTCTCAGATTATCTTGTGCAGTCCTCACAAGGGACGTCATTTTTAGCATATACTTTATTTTTGTAGTAAGGAAACATCTTTAATACGACAAATTCCATAAAAGCCAAAAGTGCCGTCCCAGATTATCCTGAACGGACTGCACCTGCAATATCAGATATTATTGAAAGCTCATTTGAGTCATGTTCTGAGAAAACTGGGCATATTGCATGTGCGTAAAGTGTCGTCCCAGATGTCCGCACTGGCTAATCAGGGATGGCACTTTCCGTCTAAATTGGATTTTTGCTAAGATGAGACGTCATTTCAACGAGAAATGTCATTAAAGCGGAAAGTGTTGTCCCTGATTTGCCTGTGCGGACTGCACAGGCAAATCTGGGACGACACTTTACGCACATGCATTATGCCCAGTTTTCCAACCAAGAGTGCTGGTCCTATTTAAAGATCATTTACTTTGTGTTCTGATTAATTCAATTACTTCTACATTGTATTTTGCTTATAATGTTTTAGCATTATCAAAGAGACAAATCCGTAAGTTGTCATCATTATTTTTTTTTAATAAATCACATTATAATACTATTAATGAACCAGAAGATGTCATTGCCTAAGATTATCATTTACAAGTATGTTAACTGTAAAAAAAAGATGTAGTTTATTCAGTGTTAATTCTGTTTGAAACAAATTGTCAGATTCATTTCTCAGTTCTAAAACGCTTTAAATTTCTCTGGGGCAATCCATTTCACACCATTAAATATTGACCAATGCACATTCTGACAAGTATATAAGACGATGATGACATTTAAAGATGCTATTTTCTATGAGGCCATTAAAATATGGTCTTTGTATATCTCCTGAAAAACTTATAACAAATATAGCTAAAAGCAAATTCATTACGAAACACTCTTTGTCAGTATTGTTAACTAATGGTTTTTACTTGTTCTTCTACTTGATTATGTTATCTTTTTGTTCAATATCTTATTTGATTTTTTTTCAGTTTTCTTTCCCACTATATTTTTATATCTGTGTATTTCACAAACTATCTCTTTTATGAGCTCTTCATTCGTTTAAACTTTTTTATCATTCTAAAATATCACTCTTAATTACTGGTATCTCTTGCGCATGATCATATTTCATGTTTAACTTGATTTGGTAGCCAATATCCACTTTTGGTGTTTCTTCATCTAGTTTATCCCATTTTATGTATAGTATATGCCGCTTTGTCCTTTAATTGTAACACCTCCTAACTGTATTGTATGACACTTGTATCACATCATTATCCCCTTTCTTGATTCTTTTTAGCTCACCTGATTGCTCAGGTGAGCTTTTGTGACCGGTCTTTGTCCGTCGTCTGTTCCTCCTTCCGTTCACATTTGTTCATAAAAACACTCTAGAGGCCACATTTATTGTCCTATCTTTATGAAACTTGGTCAGAAGCTTTGTCCCAATGAAATCTCGGTCGAGTTTGAAACTGGGTTGTTCAGGGTCAAAAACTAGGTCACTAGGTCAAAAAAAAGAAAAAACTTGTAAACACTGTAGAAGTCACATTTCATGCCCAATCTTAATCTAACTTTGTCAAAATGTTTGTCTTAATTATATGTTGGTTGAGTTCAAAAGTGGTTCCGGTCCGTTGATAAACATGGCCAGGATGTTTGTCTGGACAATATCTAGGTCAAGTTTGACGTTTGGTAAAGATTGAATGACCGACTCCTCTCAGGTGAGGGAACTAGGGACATCTTGGCCCTCTTGTTTTCTGTATTGCTTGATTGTATGACTCGTTTTCTCTTTTTCTGTCTGTCTGTCTGTCTGTCTTTATACCACCACTAACCAAGTTTAGAGGGGTATATAGGAGTGAGCTTGTCTGTCTGTCTGTCTGTCGGCCTGTATGTCGCTTCATATGAAGTGTCCGCTCTCTATTTCAAGTTGTTGTCATCCGATCTTCACCAAACTTGGTCAGATGTTGTATCTAGATGACTTTTAGGTCAAGTTTGAATATGGGTCATGCGGGGTCAATCACTAGGTCACGGGGTCACTAAGTGCGTTTTAAACATTGAGCATGGTGTCCACTCTCTAATTCAAGTAATTTTCATCCGAGCTTCACCAAACTTGGTCATAAGTTGTATCTAGGTAATGTCTAGGCCAAGTTCGAACAAGGGCCATGCTGGGTCAAAAACTAGGTCATGTGGTCACTTAGTGCGTTTTTAACATTGAGCATGGTGTCCGCTGTTTTTTGTGAAGACAACATGCAAAATATTCTGTGTCAATGGGGCATGTGGGGGTATTCGTCACTTCTGTGACAAAGCTCTAGTTATGTCTGTCTGTCTGTCTTTATGTCTGTCTCTCTTTGTCCATCTGTCTTTCTTCCTTTCTCTCGCTCTCCTTCTTTAGCCCTCTGCCGTACTGAAGCCTAATTACCTCTCTATCCAGAGACCGCCTCTCGGCCAACGACATGATCCAGGTACGCAAGGTCATTGAGCACGTCTATGAGAAGGTGCTGGGTCAAGGGTCAGATGCAGGGTCACAGGCCCCTAGCTCGGGGGGTGGGCCCTCTGGTGACAAGGCTGACGAAGGTGAGGACATCTCTGCCATCGCTGAGGAGAAGGTGGAGCTACTGTGCAATGATCAGGTACGAGAACACTGTGGAGGCTTTGTTGTGTACTGTGGATTAACCCTTTGCATGCTGGGAAATTTGTCGTCTGCTAAAATATTGTATGCTGAATTTCTAAAATCATCATTTTCTTCACTTTCTTTCAATGACCACTATCAGAATACCAAACAGTTTGAATCCTGATCAGACGCCACATTTTGAAGCGTCTGATCAGGATCCAAACTGTCTGCAAAGGCCTTTAAAATTCGGTTCCAGCACTAAAAGGCTTAACTGTAAGATCATTTCATGAATTTCTGATTTTGGAGCAAAAAAGAAGAATTTGCTTTGAAAAGTTTTTGATGTGTTTGTGTTAAATTCCTAGATCAGTCAACACATGACTTCAACAAAAAATTAATGTCCCACAAATGAAAATGATTTTACAATATTCAATTTTATTAAAATGAAATTGTATTGATTTCTAATCATTTAAGCATTTGAATACATGAGCAGACTCACTTTCTTAAGAACTTTTTAAAGAGATGTCAGAGGTGTTGAATAATCAGACTGTTAACTCACAATACTTCTTATGCAGAATTGCAAGCCAGTAGATTTCTGATTTATCTTCAGTTTCCCATGTATAACTGTTATACTTTTGTAATTACGCTCATCAAATTGTTATGTTGCTGAGTCTTGTTATTTGGTGGAAATAAACCAAACTTGGTATTAATGTTTCTTGGGTGGTCTTCTTCCAAAATACAATTAGGATTCATCAAAACAAAACATGGTCAATATGACGGCAGAGCCTCATATGTCTTACATGGAATTCATGTAAGAAACCACTTGTCCAATTTTGAATTACCGTTATTTACAAGGGTTGTAGGGCCTTTTATATATATAGCCTTAAAAACAACTTTAAATTCAATAAACCAATCCCATTAATTTCCAAAAATTCTACTCAAATGAACCTTGGATTGTCATCAACCAAAATTCTTCAAATTATATCAATTTATAAAATATCACTTTGCCACAAGTTGGATCTGGTGGTGTGAGTTCTTAAAGATGGCCATATAGTAAAATGTTCTTATCAGAATTGCATTTTAAAATTATTTCATAATTCTGGTCCTTTGGTCACCATGTGTATAATCGAATCTCAGGTGAGAGACCATCTTGCCCCGCTTGTCAGTAATAATTCACTTGTCTTAAATGTTATTCAGATTTTTTGCAAACTGGGCACCACATAATACAAGATTCGTTATTTGAAAAATGTTCCCATACTTATTATGTTATGTGTATTTATCTCTCAAAGAATTTTATTCTGTATTTTGCAGGTGTTGAACCCAAGCATGGATCTGCGAACTGTTAAACATTTTATCTGGAAGCAGGGTGGGGACTTGACATTGCACTATAGGCCTTTAAAGTGAACAACGCGTTGACAATATAGTTCACATACATTATGTGTGACTTAGTCAGACTACATGTACTAGATATCCCAGCAGGCCCAGCTCACACTGTATGGGGTTAGGCCCAAAAGACTGCAAACTGTGAACGACCGAACTGGAATACTAGAGGCTTGCAAACAAGAAGGGGGGCTTTGGATTGAATCCGATGGAAAATTGTCATTTTCTTGCGCATGTCCCAGGAAAAGATAGTTATTCAACCATGGATTTCGAAGCCCTGTACATGAAAAATGTGTGAATATTGAAAAATGTAACAAAAAGAGACGTTTGTACTGTGCTTGTACTAGATGCAGACAACAGTATCAGTAGAGGTGATGTGGTCTCGTGAGCAACATGCATACTGGTAATACCAAAAATCTCAATACTTTTCTCTGAAAATGTCCGCAGCTTATCAAGGTTTGGGTAGCATTTATCACCTTTGACCTATATGGGTAATCAATTTGATACACTGTGGCAGATAGAATGTGTGGTTCAGAGAGGTTAATTGGTTGTTGAATCTAGTTAATGAAAATAAGATTATTTCATTAGAAACATGCTAGTACTTGATTGTTTAGAAATTTTAGTGATATATCAAATGTATGTGAATTATTTGTGCTATTCTATATGTTAGTAGAAAATGAATATTTATATTTAATTGTGTACATTTTTGTGTTGCATATTATTCTAATGTTCTGATGTTTTAACAAAATTGTTGATAACATACGTTGGGATATAATTAGCTTTATTGATAGGATTTCTACAGGTTAACAATATTATGTGAAGGTGTAATTCACTGTCTTAAACATATATTTTAATGAAAATGTTAAACACTAGTGGACTTGTATTTTCGTTTTCTTAAAATAATTTATAATTCTACAGTTTTAACACATTGACCTAGCTAATGCCATGCTTTATTGGATTTAAGTACATTTTTTTGGTTTGTGAAATAAAGGTGTTGCGCACGTTTATTGTCACCTGCCTTGTTAGCTCTACTGGCCATAGGCCAGAAGAGCTTATGGGATGGCATGGTGTCTGTCTGTCTGTCTGTGTGTGTGTGTGCGTTAGACTTTCTCTTGTTTATCCGATAAAGTCCACATTTTTCATCCAATTCTTCTCAAACTTGTTCAGTGTGTTGATATTAATGAGGACTCGAACCCTATTGAAAATGGGTTACATCAGAGTAAAAAGTCCAGAATTATCTTCCCTTGAATTTGAGAAAATTGTGAAATAAGGCTTGTTTACGCAAAAAAGTCCACAGTTTTCATCCAATCTTTTCCCAACTTGCACAGTGTCTTTATCTGAATGATGAGTCAAACTCTATTGAAAATGAGCAATATCGGAGTTATAAGTCCAGAATTATCTCTCCTTGAATTTATTATGGCTCCGACATTTTAGTGCAGAAGTCATTACAGTCACGTCCTTTTGCTAATTTGCCCATTCTCCCATCTTTCTGTCTGTGAATTGAGAATGTAGACCATTTTGTCCGTACCATCCCTTCTAGCACCAATACTGAAGGCTTCAACTCTTCAACTCAGCTGTT
Organism: Dreissena polymorpha; assembly: GCF_020536995.1. Classification (NCBI taxonomy): domain Eukaryota; kingdom Metazoa; phylum Mollusca; class Bivalvia; order Myida; family Dreissenidae; genus Dreissena; species Dreissena polymorpha. The sequence continues at coordinate 50,031,207 of NC_068368.1, read as the reverse complement.
GCTTATGCCCTTTCACTATCCCCTCATATTACGCAGGCCTTACTGTGACCTCATTTAGAGTAAGAATATTCTTATTGATTTTTATCATTATTTCTTGGTTAACTAGCTTTTTATGCCCCGGATCGAAAGATTGGGGGTATATTGTTTTTGGTTTGTCTGTCATTGTATGTGTCCGTGTGTGTGTGTGTGTTTGTGTCCCGAAACTTTAACCAAAACTTTAACCTTCTTCATAACTTTTGCAATATTGAACATAGCAATTTTGAGTGGTGAAAGGTCAAGGTCATCATTCAAGGTCAAAGGTCGAAAAAAAAATCAAAAACTTTAACCAAAACTTTAACCTTCTTCATTACTTTTGCAATATTGAACGTAGCAACTTGATATTCGGCACGCATGTGTATCTCATGGAGCAGCACATTTTGAGTGGTGAAAGGTCAAGGTCATCCTTCAAGGTCAAAGGTCAACAACAAAAAAATCAAAGCGGCGCATTAGGGGGCATTGTGTTTCTTACAAACACATCTCTTGTTTTGTTTTGTCTATTAGCTAAAATGCTGTATAAAATCTAAGAATAATTTAATATAACATGAAGTAGTATTTACTATTTAGTCATGGATCACATCATATTATAAGTTTACAGTTGTTGCTTGTGACCTTTCTTTAACACGCAACCTCACTCTTACCTTGACCCTTGTGACCTTTCTCTTACACGCAACCTCACTCTCACCTTGACCCTTGTGACCTTTCTCTAACACGCAACCTCACTCTTACCTTGACCCTTGTGACCTTTCTCTTACACGCAACCTCACTCTTACCTTGACCCTTGTGACCTTTCTCTAACAGACAACCTCACTCTTACCTTGACCCTTGTGACCTTTCTCTTACACGCAACCTCACTCTTACCTTGACCCTTGTGACCTTTCTCTAACACGCAACCTCACTCTTACCTTGACCCTTGTGACCTTTCTCTAACACGCATCCTCACTCTTACCTTGACCCTTGTGACCTTTCTCTTACACACAACCTCACTCTTACCTTGACCCTTTTCTTACATGCATCCTCACTCTTACCTTGACCCTTGTGACCTTTCTCTTACACACAACCTCACTCTTACCTTGACCTTTGTGACCTTTCTCTTACATGCAACATACCTGTAGCCAGGGGGATGCGTTCGGTGCATTCGCACCCAATCTTTTTTGACGAGTAAAAAATGTACTATAATTTGTAACCAACTTGATTTGACACAAAAACGGTTATTTATTTTTTTCCAGAAAACCAGTGAGTCTTCGTATTTTAGCGTTAAAATAATGTTGTATTTAATATGCAACTGACAGGTCACCATATTATTAATTTCTCGATTAAGCCATTCCCAAGATAGCGCGTGATTTTTATTTACAATTTTTAAGCGTTGAATTGTTGAAATCAACAGAAGTGTTGACAGCAAAATTTGAAAAAAAATCTAGGTAGCCGGTCACCGCAAAATGGAATTGGAATCTTTGTTATAAATGGATATTTATTTTCTGTATACCGGTAATGCATAATTATTAACCTGGCACTCTAATCCGTATAAAATCAATACTTATTTATAGATATTTGATACTAAATGATTGCTTTGTAACTTTTGTCATTGTTATTAGACTGTTAAAGCAATAACTTTAATAGATATCATAACAAAATGATGATGCCACGACTTATAACAATCACACATTGTGCACAGAATTTCGACAGACTGCGTTGTCTTTTTGTACAACCATTTTTGGATCCCCTGAATGGTTTTCCAGCAACAAAAATATCAGCTATGCTCAAGACAGGCTAATTTTGTTGTTGAATGACAAGAAAACAAATAATTGCTACAAAGCAATGTGGTTTTTTTGTTGTTTACCAATACTTAATGGCATCTGTTCTGCTCCACATTACATAACTTTCCACAATGTTTTAATTATGTCAAACTTGACACTAGGAATGTCCTACTCTCAAACAGTTGTTATAATGAGTTTTAAAACGTTATAACATATGATCAGGTGGACGTTAACGTTTAATGTTCATCTTCATCAACTATGACAGATCTTAAGCAAATAATGGGAAAAAAGTACATCTTTTTTCTTCGAAGTCCTGGTATTCATTGTTAAGGCCTTTGAGACTATAGGGCCAGTAGTTTGTGGTTATAGGGTCTTAATGAAGCCTTAAGTGTTATATTTTTCTGAAATTTGTTAAGAAACTTATTTGTTAAAAATAGTTTTAAAAAAGTAACCAGTCATACCATTTTGATTTCTTTTTGGTATTGATGCAGATTTGAGAAGACCCAGTTTTGTTTATCCGTGTTTGTTGTACAATACACTATTGGCAATGTTTAGAGCAATTCTAACCCTCTGGTACTATCCATAGTAGCAGACAAACAATTATTTTGAACAAAAGTCAAATATTTTCATTTAATTTGCTCGATTTATGAATGGTAGAATGTTGGAATGGTAAAACACACCAATTTTATCAAGATTCCAAGACTCCAATAAATAATGATATTTTATACCGTTCTTATTGTTTGATTAAACACTCTATAAATTTGTTGTTGCATATGTAAACAAAGTGTGTGCGCGCATTCTAGTGTCGGGTTAAACACCGTATAAAATTATGTATATCCGTGACTGATAAAAAAGTTGGTTATTGAAAAACGTGGTGGGAAATACATGTATGTTATATCATATTCATGTCAATCAGTCACTGAGTATGGTCAATTAAAGTGAAATTTCATTTAAAAATGCTCTATAACTTCAGTCTCTAAATACAGTTAAAAAGTGACCAGAATGCAGTAGTTAACATTTCATTTCCAAATTTTTTTTAGGGGGAGGACCTCCAAAGCTCCCGATTGCAGGAGGGGTACATCCCCTCCCGCACATACCCCCTTCGCCACTTCGTTGCTCAATAACAATCGTCAATGGCAAAAATTCGCATCCCCCTTTGAAAACCTTGGCTACGGGCATGTGCAACCTGACTCTTACTTTGACCCTTGTGACCTCTCTCTTACATGCAACCTCACTCTTACCTTCACCCTTGTGACCTTTCTCTTATATGCAACCTCACTCTTACCTTGACCCTTGTGACCTTTCTTTACACACAACCTCACTCTTACCTTGACACTTGTGACCTTCATATATTTTTTATTTTATATGTTTTGACTATTTTATGTACATTAACATGTGTAAAGCATGTTCAAAAATGTACATTTATCTATATTTTTTATCTTTTATTTATTTTTTGTATCCTTGAACGCTGAAAGGCTTTGCAACCCTTGCCCCCAGAGCTGATTAATTCTATATTTTATGCTTTGCAGGATAATTAGAGATGACAGCATGAAAGAGCTATACTAACTGCTCATTTATTTCAGTTATCAAGAAGACCTGCTTGTGACCTTTCTCTAACACACAACCTCACTCTTACCTTGACACTTGTGACCTTCCTCTAACACACAACCTCACTCTTACCTTGACCCTTGTGACATTTCTCTAACACGCAACCTCACTATTACCTTGACACTTGTGACCTTTCTCTAACACGCAACCTCACTATTACCTTGACACTTGTGACCTTTTTATAACACACAACCTCACTTTTACCTTGACCCTTGTGAACTTTCTCTGAAACGCAACCTCACTCTCACGTTGACATTGACCTGATATGGACTTAATTATTCAAATGGCTTTATTTTTAGATATAGGCTTATCAGCATTAAGGGGGGGGGGGTGGCGAGGGGGGACATATGTGTTATATAAGGCTATTGTATAAAGTAAATTAATTGTTTATGGCTGTAAACTGTGTAATATTGTAGTGCTACATCATACTTTCGTGACATTCAATGAAACATCTGTTTTTTATTATGAAATATATTTGATTACTTTAAAATTGTTATACATATATGTAAACCTAATATTTTGATTGTTTTCAGTATGTATTGTTATTTCATTATTTACTGCCTAACAAACACTTGAAATAAAGTTCCATAACAAGATCACTGTTTCCATTATTTAATAAAACATATATCAAAGGGCAAAATGTATTTGTTGAAAACACATTAATTGTCTGAAAAGGTATATAATGGGTTTATTATAATAGTAAATATCAGTAACACAAGCGTGCCTTTGAACATCAACTTATACAATTATTCAAAATTTGGAATAATTCATTTTCATTATAAATGTCAGGAGATAAATTGTGGTAACCATGCCCTATTCCTTGTTTCAAGTCAAGTGACCAATTGCTTATTAAATACGTGGCAATACATTATACACTAATCTAAAAATTAATAAAGCATTGGAATCAATTATATGTAAGGGTTAATACTGCTGTTACAACACACATCACAAGCGTGTTTTCATCCTTAACAGTTATTCAATGTATAATAAATAATTCAGAACTAAAACTCGCAAACATTAGAAATGAGCCGCACTCTGTGAAAAGGGCGTTTAATGCATGTGCGTAAAGTGTCGTCCCGAATTAGCCTGTGCAGTCCGCAGAGGCTAATCAGGCACGACAACTTCCGCCTAAACTTGATTTTTGCTAAAAAGAGACTTTCTTGAAAAGAAAAATATTATTAAAGCGGAAAACGTCGTCCCTGATTAGCCTATGCGAACTGCACAGGCTAATATAGGACGACGCGACGCTGATGCATTAAACCCCTTTTTCACAGAGTGCGGCCAAAATACTAATTCGCAAGGACAAGAGGTAATATGTACATGACAGAAAGTAACACATAATGAGCAAATAATACAATCGTATGGCAGTAAAGATGCATGCAGCCCAATATCATGTTTTTTTCACGACATTCAAATATCAGTGTCTCATAAAATTAAGCCTCGCTCTGTGAAAAGGGGGGTTAATGAATATGCGTTAAGTGTTGTCCGCACTGGCTAATCATGGACGACATTGTCCGCCTAAACTGTATTTTTGCTAAGAAGGGACTTTCTGTAAACGAAAGATACTATAAAAGCGGAAAGTTTCGTCCCTGATTAGCCTGTGCGGACTCCATATTCAAATTTTGGACGACACTTTATGCACATGCATTAAACCCCCTTTTCACGGAGCGCGGCTTAATTGTATTTGATTACTTTTTGACGATGCTGGAACAGCATCGTCCAAGGTATGATAACCATAAAAAAAATCACAATGGCGACCTATGTAAAAGACCGAGCCAGTCCCATTGAGATAACTCGATTTTTCAGTTACTTCCCTTTTGCATTCGCCACTGCGTAGGAGATTGCTCGTCATTGATAACATTCTCCTAGCAGAGTTGTCGTTCGTGTTTCAACATTCAACAATGGCCGCCCCCATGAGAGTCTCGATTCAAAACTTTCTTACTGCATAAATTGGCTTGTTTCGCTATTTAGAAGCTGTCATTTAGGATATATGAATTATTTATTCACTAAATCTCCGCTTATGACAACAATAGTTGGAATTCGAAGGATATATACTCGATGTGAATGAAGGACTTTCTGGATCGTAACAGCTTGACACGGCAAAACTGGCATACTGGTATTTTTAGTTATCAATTTAAGTCACATTGTGCTTTATAAATTGTATTCGAGCATTTTGCGACTTATTGAATGACTATGATACCCGATATCAACATTTCATCGGGGATTTGCAGATCACCAAGCTGTCCTGAAATTCAACATTGATTTCAAACTCTTTACTGGTTTGTACTCTTTCTTAGTGTTAGTACTTTTATCATTTTAAAGTTAAATGAACTGTGTCACAGTTAAAGAGACATTAAGGCGATTGTGGCCAGTTTGGATCTAGATCAGCCTGCAGTCGCTTGAAGGCTGTTTGCTTAAACGCGTGTTTCTGACAATAACAAATAATTTAATTGGATACTGATTTGACTGCGCTTTTCCTGTGACCCGGCTCAAATAATAGAATTGTCATTAATCAAATTATTTATTTCGAACATTAATCAATTGTTTTTCGTGTCCCTCGGGATCAATGACTCCAGCACTTTCCTGTTGAGAATTGAATACTGCTAAAGGCGATGCTAGGGGGCGTGAGAGATGTTGCACCTTCCAGTATCGCTCGATTGTTCATTGTCGGCTCGGGTACTACGTACATGTACCCCGGGTACTCTTAAGTATACTTACATGTATCCCGGGTACGGTAAATATACTAAAATGTACCCGGGAAATTTAAACCTAAATCAGTCGTCGTCGGCTATTTTTTTGTAATAATTATATATACACATTTATGTCAATTTTCTGTAGAATGGCCTCTATATTATCGGAACACATACTCAAAAAGCATTTTGATGCAGTGTTTTTTGAAGAGAAGTGTGTTTAAGATAATCGGTTGCGCGTTTTACGACATCGGATTTTGGGCGCGAATACAACTCGGGTACAGTCTAATATGGACCGAGTACAATTACGTTTATTTATCGTACCTGGGGTACATGTAAGTATACTTAGAGTACCCAGGGTACATGTAAGTATACTTAAGAGTACCCGGGGTACATGTAAGTAGTACCAGAGCCGACAATGACCAATCAAGCTCCATTATCCCTCATGAACCGACTCAAAAAACCGAGTCGGCAATATTTGACTTAATTTTTGGTTTGGTTGCTCTCGAGGGATCGAAAATTTCTGAATCTTCCTAAAAGCCCTACGGGTTTGATCCCCAGAAGCGACATTGAAAACTAGCATACTTTGTTATCAAAAAGGCTGCTAAACCTGATATACAATGATAATGTGAATTTTCTCTCACATGATGTTCATCAGTCATATTATATAAAAACTTACAGCAGTAGTAAACAACTGGACAATAATTAATGAACGCATCTTTCATTTGTCTTTGACACTTTGATTTTGACATGGCCTAGATTTAAATATGTGACTGGACTTTACCAGCACTCTGTTAACAGAGCTAAAGTTTAAACGTACCATTGAAGATCACCTAAATCCAGATTTGCTATTATAGACGTGTGGAAAGTTTTAAGGGTGTGACAAGTAAGCAAAAATTGGTCATTACCCAGAGGCCTCAACTGATCTATGACTGTATTAAAACAAGAAAAATCAGTGCCTGATTTAGATTTACTTTAGATAGTTCAATAAAAACTAATTTCATAAGCCTGGTAACAGTTTAACGGTAATGCTACCAATGTGTCACACCAGGGCCTTGAATTTGAAATCTAGGACATGCATGGTCATTTCTTCATGAAATCAGGACACAAAATTGTATTTTAAGTCCTTAATTGACCTGGCTATAGTTCTCAGATAATTATAAGCTCAATCAGTATATTTATATCATTATTTATGCTTTGTGTATTGTAAACATATACACAATCATGATAGCAATAAATAATATCAAAGCTACCCATACTATAAAGGTCATTGACAAAGCCTATGGTCAAAATGTGAACACATTGAGTGTAATCGCCCTCTCGTGCCAGCAAAAACAACACGTTGGCAGGTTGTCATTTTTGACAGTTCTACTTTCACTTTCATTTTGAGATATCAAACTATTAACAAGTATGTGGCTGAGAAAAATATCGCCATTGCTTTTTATGCCCCCGGTAGGGTGGCCTATATCAGTTGAACTGTCAGTCAGTCAGTCAGTCAGTAAGTGAGTCAGTCTGTCCGTCCGTCCGAAAACTTTAATGGCCATAACTTTTTTAATATTGAACATAGCAACTTGATATTTGGCATACATATGCATCTCATGGAGCTGCACATTTTCAGTTGTGAAAGGTGAAGGTGAAGGTCATCCTTCAAGGTCAAATGTCAAATATAAAGCGTCTGTCTGTCTGTCCGAAAACTTTAACAACTTGGCCATAACTTTTTCAATATTGGCGTGCATGCGTATCTCATAGAGCTGCACATATTGATTGGTGAAAGGTCAAGGTCATCCTTCAAGGTCAAGGTCAAAGGTCAAATTTTGCAATATTTAAGATAGCAACTCCATATTCGGCATGCATGTGTATGTCATGGAGCTGCACATTTTGAGTGGTGAAAGGTCAAGGTCATCCTTCAAGGTCAAAGGTAAAATATATGGCTTCAAAGCTGTGCAATCCATGTATTTATCTTCCATATGCTTATAATGTTTAGCGAAAAGTAAATATAGATATAATTTACATAACTCGCGACGCTGCATTGATTTTCGCCTATTGCATGTATTTATGATCATTTATATATTATTGTATCGATTCTAAAACGATTTTACCAGGTTTTCGATGCAAACCTCGATACAATATATATTTCAATGAATTAATGTAAAGTTTATTTCTCGCTATACGATTAATATGCAAAACAACGACCTATTCCGCGAACGGGGACTTTAAAATAAAGTCAGGTCATACCGTTATCATAAATTATTAGATTTTACGCTACAAATGAGAGGTTGGAGTGCTATCAAGTTCAACAACATTAGTTGACTAATTGACGTAAGAGTAGAACTATGTTGTATATTATAGAAATCTCCTAACTTCAACATTCAAAAGTCCGTTAATGAAGGTAAAATGACTAATTGCATATACAATACGGGGGGGGGGGGAATCCTTGTGGCATAGCACAGTTACAAATAATAAGATGGCTATACAAACGACCTATAACGACCATCTGAATAAAAGGTACAACACTTGTCAACGATTAGGCCTGGTGAACTTTTGTGACATTGGGCATGATGACCAAGTTTTGGACTCCGATTCACCAAAATTCAAACTACATATTTATTTTTAACATATGCATGCTGATCAAGTTTCATCAAAATTGAGTAATAAATGTGGCTTTCAAACCGGTAACAAGGTTTTTTTAGAGGTGTCCTGATGGCCTAAATTTTCAAAATACTTGAATCATAAAACAAATTAGCCTCGATGTTATCAAGCTAAACATTCCGACATTTTTTTTTCAAGAATGGAGCTTCTAAATAAATTAAAACTTACCCTATGGACCATCTTCATATCGGCATATCCTCAAATAATAAGCAGGTGCTTCGCATAGACAAAAGAGGACAGACGGAATAATTATATATCTTGGCTTTTTTTCAATGGTTCAGTGCACATTTATATGTGTTCGAAATGAAGATATTATGCATAATAAAGATTATTCCATTTATATAACTAAAACAACCTTTAAGGAAAAAGCGAGTTGAAATCTTAACGTTTGTCTTTCTAGGTTGTCTCTTCTGCTAAAGGTGTGAGTTCTGTCATTGTTGTTATAGTGCCACGTGTTTTTACAAGTGGACACAGTCGACGTAATAACTGAAAACATGACAAACGATTTGCTGATTCCGAATAAAAGGTTGAGTTTTGTTCAATGTCAAAAGTTATTTTTAAAAATTTACAACTACACAGCTGTATACATTAAGATATCTACTGTTGAGTACACTAACAAACGGATATGATCATCAAACAGGGCAAACACATTATGAGTTAGGATACGCTTATGCATAACATCGAACGGGAGGGACGTTTGACTGAATACATCAAGGAGCGTAAATACGATGTACTTTGTGCTTTGCATTAGGAAACTTAAACGGTTAGGCGAACTGTTGCGTTGGATTGTTTTATTGCTTATAATAATGGCGCTTAAGGGTCGTTTTGTATAATATATCACGGTTTGGCAAAGTAGCGAGATTTTATATTTTGCTCACAATACTCTGTTCTGTTCCTGGTCTGTCATTCTAATCATTGTCCTCAAAGCATCGCACCTGTTGGACAGATTTTACATCATTACAAGCTTTATGGTGGGTTACATAATGTCGACTTAATGGTCGCTTTCATGTCCGTAATTGAACATGATAAGATACATGTTCTACAAAGTAAAATCAAAGTTCGTGCCGTCGAAACCACGGTGTATAATTCTGTATTCGGTGCAATAAATAAAATAGAGATAATTTGTTGGTTTCGGTAGATTATCGACTTAATTAACGAGAAAAGAGATACAATGATACCATCATTACATTTCTGCTTGCTGCTAATATGTACAAACGTATATATAAAGGGAGGCGACTCTTTTCGCTTACTTAATTTGCAATACTTACAGTCTGTCCCTTTAGCCGCCCTTGTAGTCGAGTCTTCACTTAACCTTATTACCCAGTACGAAATTTGTTCGTTCGTTATGTGAGTAATATTGAATATATATTTATTATTATTGACTGCTTTTAAAAATTGATTTTTTGTCATGATTTAAATTTTGTTTTTGCATTTTCAAAATCTTGGTAATAAATAATTAGGGTCGTCCTATCCTGCAGTTTATGGAGTGCGTTTTAAATATTTGGAAACAATGTCCCTTTCAGAACACCTACCTGCGTGGATTGCGGTTACAGGCACCTCCGAATTGCCATTAAAAGTGATGTGAGCCGATCCCGTAACGTCAACATCAATAATCTTTCCATCACAAGTGCCGCTGACGTAGTCACCGGAAATGACGTCACAATATCTTCCAGCAGGAAGTCCAGTACGAATACGTCGGTTGAAGTGACCGTCATCGGCTGCCATCGCTACGAAGCCTAAAAATAAAGAGAATTACACTTTTAACTTTGATATAGCAAAATGGTATGCATAATCGTGTCCTTACTCATGATGTTTATTACATGTTTGATAATTATATCTTATGTTCTGTGTGTTCTATTAGCGTTTATCTTGTGTTGGGTATGACCAATGTGTGTACCAAGTTCCGTGATGGTTTCACTAACTTATTATTTGTTTCAAAATGTTTGAATTGTTTTGAGGTAGTCAATTCCTGTGAAATCGACCATGCATAATGTAAATGATCTAAATGAAAAATAAGCAGCGTGTAGAAAGTGAAATTTATGTGTGCGTTTGTAGCAGGCTACTAGCTTTAATGCATCGACCAAATCTATTCCATGAAAAAATGACATTTGATTTAAAAAAGTTTTTTTTTTATATTTCCAATATCAGAGCTAAGACGTTATGGGTAAATATGAAACGTCGTGTAGAATCAATACGTTTTCTTTTCGGTTAGTATACTAATACTAAGTTTCAAAAGAAGAAAAGTCAGTTCTTCCTAGTATTTACCCAGTCTTGTGAACGGACAAACAAACGAAAGGTGGGGAAAACCTATACAACCCTAGGAGTAAACCTCGTTAGGGTCATATAATGTATATGAAAGATTCACATTTTTCGTGGTTTGACGTCGCGAAAAAAACTAAATTTTGATAAACAACAGACCCATTTTCAATTGAGGGGGAGACGACCGCTGTTAATCAAACCATGGCTTCATTTACCTTTGCTTCCCCTGGAGAAAGCTATCTGAAAGTCGCCAAACGTCTGCCAATTCTGGACAGGAGTTCCGGCCACAACATTTGCGAATCTCACCATCTTGAACATTTCCGGCAATCGGTGCTCACATACCTATCACCAAAGCGGAAAAGTCCGGTCGATAGATCGAAATTTTTATGTTTAAGTTTCCGTACGCTTGCTATTTTTTTTAATGCAAGTATGTTTTTGCATTATTTGAGAAGGTAAACTGACATCACAAGATTTAATGCTTCTTTAATTATGAAAACATTTAATGCAGCCAAATGAGAGTTGAGATGATGAGTTAAAAGTGAAAAAATGTATTATTATGAAATTTATCTTTTTGAAATTTGAAAGAGAATAAAATCAAAATATATTTACCCATCCGTTCCCACACGTCATGTCCGTTTTGATAATGACGTCACTAATGGACATGTCGTCACCGTGTGGAGGCCCTTGTGCGTAGTTTTCAGTTTCCCAACTTGAAATGGACCTTAATAAAAAAAACATTTCATGTGTATATTTCTACTTAAGTTATCATTATAAATTGTTACATTTGTTTTGATGTCTATTTTGACATAATGTTGTGTTTCATTCTGACACACATCATTCGATCCGGGGGCATAAAAAGTATAAATGCTGAAAAACTGGAGCACGCTTTGGTATTAATGCTGATAAATAAAACATGCTAAGTATAAAAGCAAGAAAATGGAAAATGCCAAAAACTTTCATAAGAATTAACATTACTCGCTTAGTATAAATTCAGGAAAATGGAAATTGCCTTAACATACATCAAGATTAACAAACATGCTAAGTATAAATGCAGTAAAATGGAACATGCCTAAACAAACATGATGATGAACAAAACATGCTAAGTATACATGCAGTAAAATCGAACATGCTTAAACATACATGATGATTAACAAAACATGCTAAGTATAAGTGCAAAAAATGGAACATGCCTAAACAAACACGATGATTAAAAACATGCTTAGTTTAAATGCAGGAAAATGGAACATGCCTAAACATACATGATAATAAACAAAACATGCTAAGTTCAAAAGCAAGGATATGAAACAAGCCTTTAGAAGTCTATTTTCTTAATAATGGAACATTCCAAAGTAAAAATGCTGAATAATGGTACAAGCCTAAGTGTATTTGCTGAATAATGGAAATTTCCTGAGTATAAATGCTGAATAATGGAACATGTTTAAGTTAAAATGCTGATAACTTTAAAACGCTTCATTATAAATGCTATATATTTGAACGGCTAAGTACAAATGCTGGATAATGGAACATTTCTAAGTACACATGCTGGATAATGGAACATTCCTAAGAACAAATGCTAGATAATGGAACATTCCCAAGTACTAATGTTGGATAATTTAACATTCCTAAATTTATACAAATGCTGGATAATGGAACATTCCTAAACACAAATGCTGGATAATTGAAATTCCTAAATACAAATGCTGGATAATGGAACATTCCTAAATATAAATGCTGGATAATGGAACATTCCTAAGTACAAATGTTGGGCAATGGAACATTCCTAAATGCAAATGCTGGATAATGACACAAACCTGTTGAACAAGAAACTGCTCATGATTCTAGGAACGCCATACGAATACGCCAACATGAAGATAGTCGCCATTTTTAATTCCTTTGGCTCGAAGAAGGTGATTGGAGCGCCTGTTTGAGAAATAATCTGTTTTTGTTGTTGTTGTTTTCAACTTGATTAAAATTGGTACATTTGAGTTGCGGTTTTAATTGTACTGTTTACTTATTGATTATTATCTATGCGTTATTGGTTATCAAACATATCTTCAACTGCATTGATGTATGCATACATGTATATGGCTGTGCGTATGCGTTTGTTGCCAGTGTCATCAAGCGTCACATTATAATTGGAAATGGAGAATATTTATTTTTAAATGAAGGGAGCTATGCTGATGTGATCTTCATTACCCCGAAATTAAAACGCGTTTAATTGTATTTTATGATACTGAGAATGTTAAATGTTTTTAAAGTGTTCTCGCACATGAGTGATTTCGTTTACTGACATTCGTTTTATGTATATCTCACTTCTAAGTATAACAATTTGTAGGAGTTCCTGTTGCCCTGAAATTTGCTTATTAATAGTAATAAATTGTTAATCGATTTATCTGGTAATTTCATTAAGAAGAATCAAGTTTTTTCATGGATGAGTATAGGCAAATCGATGAGAAGTGAAAAAGTGTTCTGCAACAAGTGTACCTCCGTTACCATGCCAACGCTGGGTGTCGTGGTTACTCACGAATACGAGGGCGTCGCCAGAAGGCGGGAAAGTGGAGCCGATATCTCGAAGACTCTGCAGCGGCGCCGTCTTCCGGAAAAACGCTTCCGCCAATGCGACGCTGTAGTTAAACCTAGTTACCCTCCCGGTTCCGAGGTACTCGCGCATCAGCGACGTCGAATTTCCGTACTCGATGACCTCCTGGACAATAAACGGGCGTTTCCCTTCGCCGAACACATCTCTCTTGAGATGATGCAAGCGCGCAAACATCACCGCCAGATCGCCGGGCCAAATGTGGGACGCTGCGTCAATCCGAAAACCAGCGACGCCTATGGGTACACTAAATCAGTTTTTATCCCTCCATGATCTTATGTCTAAATTGTTCAGTTTCTCTGCTTAAATAAAAGCCATTTTACAATCTAATACATGCCTTTTTAATTCTAATACAATGTATTCTATATAAGTGTGAAGTACTTTGATGCCATTGATTGAAAGCCAACTTAAAATATTAAACTTCAGGGAATTATTTTTTTGTTGAATGACAATTTTTCCGAAATAAGAATTGCGAAACACTGTTTGCTAAGGTATCTGCATTCATTGGAGATTTACTTCTTTAAAGCGTTCGAGAAAGTATCCTGTTAATAATTGTAATTTTAGAAGAGGACATATCTAACTAAATAATAGCAGACTTGCACAATTTGATATAAAGAAAAGGCAAGAATTCGAATAAGTGTAATCTAACCTATGTCAATGAGGTTGTTCATGTAGCCGACAATCATATCCCTGACGTGCTCATGCGCTTGATTCAAATCGACCAATCCGATCTCGCAGTTCCGTCGCTGGGAGAGGTCTTCGTAGTCGTGCAGAAACCCGTCGCGTTTGCAAGTTTGCTTTCCGTTAAAGTCGTCTCTGCAATAATGATGATGATGATGATGATGATGATGATTATGAAATAAGATGATGATGAAGAAGAAGAAGAAGAAGAAGATGATGATGATGATGATGCTGATGATGGTGATGATGATGATGATGATGATGATGATGATGATGATGAAGAAGATGATTATGATGATGATGATGATGATTATGATGAAGAATAAGATGATGATGATGATGATGATGATGAAGATGATGATGATGATGATTATGATTATGATGATGATGATGATGATGACGATGATGATCATGATGATCATGAGGAGGAGGAGGAGGAGGAGGAGGAGAAGGGGGATAATGATGTAGTTGAAGATAGGATAAAGAAACAGAAAACGAAGAAGATTGTAAACAATACCAACAACAATTACAATTACCTCGTGTACGGAACGGCCGGGAAGCTGAGATTCGTAGCGTCGAAGGCACTTCCGGCCGTCCCGACGCCGGCGAACCTTGCGGTCATGTGGTTGATGATGGCGTCAACGTAAATCCTGAATGTAATAAATCTCTTGCAGTATATATCGGCCGTGGGGAGTTTTGCAGTGCACTGCCAGAAGAACTTTCAACACGACAAGTATGCATGTTACATTTTAAAGACTAGTAGGATATGTACAAAACACATGAAGAAAAAAAAGGGATTGATGATCATCTGACTCATATTGTTACGTTTTATTCCATCCGCACAGGCTAATCAGGGACGGCACTTTCCGCCTAACCATGATTTTCAGTAATGACGGACTTCCTTGAAACTAAAAATACCATAAAGCGGAAAGTGTCGTCCCTGAGTATCCTGTGCGGACTGCGCAGGCTAATCTGGGATGGCACTTTACGCACATGCATTAAGCCCAGTTTTCTCAGAACAAGGCTCATATTAGTGTATTTAAACATTATAAGTATATACCAAAACTCCGCAAAGGACGGTCCATACACCGACTGAAAAAGGAGAAGGGTCAGGCGTAGGGCCAGCTACAATACCGTGACAAAACGTATTGCTGATGAGACGCCTAACACAATATCAACCGGGACGGGACCACAAGGCGAAGATAAAATCAGTATCTGCCAATGTTTCGAATCTTTGGGTCTAAATGGAATATTTTACTTTAAACTATACTTGTTTCCGTAGCAGACGGGAGACGAATGTCCTCCAACTCTACGAATTTAATGTACGATATAACTCTGCAGAAACAAATTTCTAAGTTGTAACATATATGATATGTAAATTTCAGTACGTACATACATTTCCTTTTTAACCCATTTATGCCCAGTGGACTCTCCTATCCGTCTTAATTGGATCAATTTATTTCCTAAATTAGGGGTGTCAAGTATATTTATGTCTAT